>NC_064599.1:72950353-73252422 GCF_943734845.2 Anopheles funestus | reverse complement strand
GATCGCAATCGCCCAACTTGACTCCGAGCTCTGATTCCCGCTATTTCGTTTCCCTGGTCTGCACTCGTGTAAAATTTTGTGAGAAATAAAGGAGTACCCTCGAAGACACCCACCAGCAACCATGGAACTGGTCTGTGTTAATTGATCTTTTGGATCTTTCGTGTGTTTCAAATAGCAGTGCGAGACCTACCGGCGACACTGGTTTGCCTACCAGCTTTTAAACCTCCCCGCCCCTTCTCGCCCCCTTCTCGCAACCGTCCCCAAACTCTTCCCACAGCCAATCTCATCGTGTGTGGTCTTTGCGTAGTTACTTACCAGCGCACGTCCGCAAGATGTCCATCAGAAGACCGTTGGTAGGTGGGTATGGGTTTTGATATTTATTTGGATTGCGATCGACTGCGTAACGCAAACAATAAACTTTTTTCTCTCGAAATAAAAAGCCCGAGAATGATGGTAACAAGAAGGCTCCCGGTGGATGGCGTGAGTGGCCACGATGGGTGCTGTTTGCTCATCCACGTATTTGGGAATGATGCTGTTTGAAGACGGGTAGCCGCAATCAGGAAACACACTATGTAAGCACGAACGTACACATCGGTACGGGTGTGTTTTATTGCTTGTTGGAACCGCTACCGATGTTACGGACTCGTTGTGGGTGTTCGACCTATCTATTGGGGCGACTCTTTAGGGCTCAACGCTTCGTTGGTGATCGAATTTGGGAAGCTTCTCTCATTCCTAATTAAAGCCAATCCGAAGATCACCTAAATCACATCAGCATTCACTTTGATCACACTGGTCTGAACGTGTGAATAGATGATATTGAATCAACAAGCGACATGAGCTAAGCGTGCTGGGCACCATATTAGTGAATGCAAATATTTATGACCTAATTAGCCGTTGATGCAACGCTGTGAGTGAAGAAAAAAAAATAAAACAGTTGATCAAACAAACCATTTGTGCTTCGACACGTCCACGGGGAGTGCTGTTTGATGTTTGGAACTTGGCTTTGCATACACACTTGAAGTAGATTTCATTCACAATCACTTCCAAATTATGCTGAAACACGTTGAACTGATTTTTGTTTTACTCAACTGCATTTTAAAATTGAAAGCAATTCTTGTAATTCTATTTTTGTAACGCTGACGATGAAGCGATCGGTCATCAGTAAATTGGTTGGAATTCTTTGTTGCTTATGTTTCTAATATGTAGAGCTACTACTCAAAGAACAACTTTTTTCTTTTGTAGATCTTTACAACTTTTCTTCGGACATAGAAATCTTTGTTCTATATTCGAATTAAACTTTAATATTCTAAGAATAAGGCAAAATCGCGGCCCGGTGGTGCATATGATAAACGGCGCCCGTCCACACGGCAGGACTGGGTTCGAATCCCATCCGGACGCTCCCCCCGTAGCAAGGACTGACTATCCGGCTACGTGGCAAAATAAGTCTAGTAAGCCAGAAATGGTCGTCGTGACCTGTAAGGTCGTAAGCCAAGAAGAGAGAGAGAGAGAGAGAATGCAAAATCGATCAGTTGAGATATTAGCTCTAAGATTAACATACAAAGCTAAAGAGTCCTTTTTCTCATTCTTCCTCTTTTGTGACACTACAATATCAAGAAGTCTGGCCTACCATTTCTGGTTTTCTTTACCAGAAATACTACAGGAGTACAGTCCGGATGGGATTTGATACAAGGACCTGTCGTATAAGACCTTCGTCGTTACTAGCTGCAATACTGTTCCATCTGCAGTCTCCTTTAATGAATCAAAAGTAAATGTCATAATATTTGTCAACATGATAAAAGTTTTTCTGAGTTTTTTTGCTTAAAAATCAAGAACTCAACAAAATGCCTTATGAAGTAGCGTAGAACATATTGTTACTATTGCCATGTCATTAGAATGACACCGAACGACCCAATCAGAAAATTCATTTATACGGTTTTCTGCGAGGCAATGACATTAGACATTCGGTAAAAGCGCAGGTATTAAATATAAGAAATAAATCATATTCAACTCTATAACAAACCTATTTAACAAGTAACATGAATAAGGACACTAGATCGCAATGGCGGACATTATAGTGGAATTAAATCTTTTCGTCTGAAGAAAACAATATTAAGTGAGCGAAAAAGCAGTTGACATGAATTTTCGAAAGCGATTTACATTTTGAAAACAAGCAATTTTCACCATTCCAAATGGTGCGCATAACCGTTCGCAGCGATTATTGCTTATGCCTAAGCTCGTGTCCCATAATTTACGAGAATCTTCAACATTACGACCGCGTTGTTCGCCTGTCCGACAATTATGTCTGCCCGATTATGGGATCCCACACAGAGCTCCAACACTCCATCCGTTTGCATTTATGCATCTCAAACAACAGATTTCGAAAAGGCAACCAAAGGAAGGAACCAAAAAAAAACATCACATGTCATTTTTCTAACCGTGAGAAAACAATCGTACGAACTTTGAAAGTAAACCTCATTCGTGCTAATCGTGTAGCGATGTTGAAAATATCGATAAAATTATTTACGACGGTGTTCACCGTTCCGGCCGGCCTGTTTGTGCATCGCGCCCATGTTTTAATCATGCTTCAACGCTTGGATCAAATGTCGTGTCATAACACTTCATTTTATGTGTTTATTATTTGCTCAAATCGTTCAACCGCTCGGGTTTCGGGTGGTGAAGGAAAAAAAAGTTCTTACCATCTTGAAGAAGTTGAACACCTGCGCGTATGCAAAATATGATATGGATGCAAATGGTTAGACAAATGATTCCCACGAAACTGGAAGCTCACCGCATTCGGATCCAGCCCTATGGTCTGGTTGATAACTAAACTTCTCTGTTAACGGAACTTGTCTTCTTGTATAGCTTTTGGTGCTGTTTTGTGGCACAACCTGCTGCTGGAGAAGGATTAGTGGCTTCCAAGCACTTTCACCATTTTGGGGAACTATATGAATTATGGGCTGGAATTTAAATCCCTGTCTCTTTTTCTTTCCCGCCACCCTTAAATTTTAATGCGAATATCCGTGTGCGTTTATTATGACGGTATAAACAACAATCAAAATGACCATTGTAAACCTTCCATTCCCCATTCCAGACCATTGGCAGGCCAAAAAAAGGTGACGCAATCCGGTTGATACGAGACCATAATGTGAATCTTATCAGTTGACCACCGGGAAAATTAGGTCCAATCGAACTAAGCGAACAATGTTTGGGCAGGGGGAACAAAAAAACAATCATCTGATCACCAAGAAGCGTCCACTTTCTCGCTAATGTATGCTAACGATCGTGCATAAATGATTGTGATGCTTGGTGGTGTGCCGATCGCTACCAAAAAAAAACCCGCCGACCGATCACACCATTCGCATTGAACCGTTTTGTTCCGCGACCTTGCAAAATGCGTTCGAGAAACGTCCTTTACGCGGGGACGCCTTTTATTCATATCTCGCGATGTCGCTCGCTGCGTAAAATCGCAAAAACCTCCGAACCGAACGAGCATAAGTTTAGTATCCGAGGGATAGGTGGAAGAGGGTGAAGGGTGGAGGTAAAATAAAAATGTATCATAAATCCCACACGCAAATAGGTCCTCCATCCTCTCTACCACCCAAAAAAATACTGAACCACCCGATGGGCCGTATTTTATCGCGTTGATTTCAATCATTATGCTAATCGTTATGACGGGAGATAAACATCTATTTTTATTACATTTCACCTCCAGCCTGACAGTTGCGTACTGTTGCGGTGTAAAACGGCAACTTTGAGGATTTTTCACTGACTGGTGGTGAGCTTTTAGCATAAGAAAAACATTTGCCTAAATATAGAGTTATATGCCAAGGAGAAGGCATATCGGTACTGGACCAGAGCAGAGGACTAGGCGTTATATACAGGCGATACGACACTCATAACTGCATGTGCGCACGTGTGTGTCGCACACACACACAAAGAAACAGCATCGTGCGATCGGTAGCCGGTAGAATCGTCCTCTTTTTGTGCGAATCATCAAGCAATAAACACCTCATCGAGCCTCGACTCATCATTGGCGCAGCCGGTAGTTGTGAGTACAATTTGAAAATTTACAGGTAAAAACAGTGCGAAAGAAGATTTTAACTAGTGAAAGTGAATCTTTGAATAAGTGCACCCGAAATTCGTTTGTGTTAACTTAAACGTGATTTCATCTCCGTTCGACCGTTAAAGTTCGGGTGATTTGCGGTGCCGCCGTCCTGTAAACACGTGCTTACAACGGAGTCTTTTGTGTGTGACCGTTGACTCCAGAACAAAACAATAACGAGGTGTTTCGTATTGGAATTTAATTTTAGCGCACTACTAGATAGACGCAAAATTTGCAAGCTAAATTGCTATACGATTTTTGCCTTTTGTTCCACCTAAGCACATTTTGAGTTAACCTCAAATAATAAAAAGAGCTAAGTACTCCGTGTACGCTACAGATTGAGCGCACTATTAGATAGACGCAAAATCTAGGCACAAAACCGCACTACTAGATAGACGGGCTGTGTATTTTTTTTTCTTTCGTAGCGTGTGCGTTTGTATGAGTGACCTGCATAAGATATTATCCGCCAGGCGTGATCCCGTCAGTGATAGTGAATACAGTGACAGTGTCGACTCTACTGATTCCGATAGTTTAGCACATATTCCGATAGTAAATTTTGATATTACGCTAGGAACGATGTCTCTCGACGAATCGCAAACGCAAACACAAGCGAATAATATTTTGACTCAATTAATGTCGCAGATAAACATTTTAAATGAGAATATTCAACAGATAGCCGCAAAACAGGAATCGTATGAAAATTCACTGCACAGGTTGACGAACCCTGAAAACACGTGTTCTCAAAACTCTTTTACAATGCCTGTTCTGTCTACTCCTGTTGCTGGTGATGTTTTTCGGATCCCTGATCCAATCAAATCGATCCCTTCGTATGATGGAAATCGTAAGCAGCTACAGTCCTGGATAATAGTGGTAGAAAACACGCTTAGTATTTTCAAAAATTTAGTGAGCAGCCAAGTGTATAATATTTACGTTCAGTCGATATTAAATAAAATTTCTGGTAATGCTAAAGACGCGTTATGTCTAGCAGGAAATCCTTCAGATTTCAATGATGTGAAAAAAGTTTTGATAGAAGCTTTTGGCGATCGCCAAGAACTAGCCACATACAAAGCCCAGCTTTGGTCAAATAAACAAAGTGATGATATGAGTATCCATTCGTATTACAAAAAAACAAAAGAAATAATGCTTAACATTAAAACGATCGCAAAGCAGAATAAAATTTATAGTGATAGTTGGTCAGCTATTTGCATATTCATTGAAGAAGATGTGCTAGCCGCATTCATTGCCGGACTAAAGCATCCATATTTTGGTTACGCGCAAGCAGCTAAGCCTGAAAACATTGAAAGCGCCTATGCATTCCTGTGCAAATTTACCGCAAATGAAAAAATTTCTTCACGATTAATCGAAGTGAAAAATCAGAAAACTACTATACCTAACAGAACAATGAACAGTTATGCAGCAAATGCGATTGGTAAAAATATTTTTAAAAATACACAGGGGACAACTCAACCAAATGTTCAAACCAATTTTCCTAGGAAAACTCAGAACAAAGCTCCAACAGAAAAAATGGAAGTTGATACATCAACTAAAAGTCGGTTTACAACCAATAAGAACTTTTTGAATAATAACGAAATACCATTGCTTGAAGCTGAAGCTTCAAGTTGCGAAGAAGATGATATCTTGACAAATTTTTGGGAAGTCGCTACAAGAACCAAGGTTTCGTAGACTTTCTTCCATATTTAAATTGTGTGAATACGAAATCCAAAAGAAATTTGAAATTGTTAATAGACACTGGATCCAATAAAAATATTTTGAGAAATGGAATTATTCCAGAACATTTAACCGTGCCGATAAATAACACACGTGTAAAAAACATAACGGGTGAACATCCCATTGATAGGAAGGGAACGATTAATCTCCTTGGTTTTGGATTGCCAAAACAAACGTTCTATTTAGTGGACTTTCACAACTTCTTTGATGGAATTCTGGGTTCAAAATATTTAGCAGAAAACAAATCTGTAATCAACTATGCAAAGGAAGCTATTATCATTAACGAAGTTACTATTCCTTTTTCCAAGTATTTCCCATCGAAAAAACTGTACAATAATTTCATTACAATCAATACTTTAAAAAACGGAGATTGGTTAGTACCATCCTTTCAAATTCTGTACAAAAATTGTTTAATTAAGCCAGGTTTATATAAAGCTGAAAAAGGCAAATCAACTGTTAGCGTTCTAAGTTTGGATGAAAATCAACCAACAGATTTAAGAACTTATGATTTAAATGTGAACAACTTTGAAACCATTACTCCTATTCCCATACGGAATTGTAAACAGATAGATAACAGAATTATAGAATCTTTAATTCGGACAGAACATCTTTCACCGTTAGAAAAAGAAAGTTTAGTAAATACAATTCTTCAAAACTCTTCAGTGTTGTTAAAAGAAGGAGAAAAACTATCTTCTACAAGTGTTATAAAACACAAAATAATCACTAAAGATAATGAACCAACTTATACGAAATCTTACCGTTTCCCGCACCATTTCAAACCAGAAGTAGACAAACAAATTCAAGAAATGCTTGATAATGAAATAATTGTTCACTCTAGCAGTCCTTATTCATCACCCATTTGGGTGGTGCCAAAAAAGAAAGACGCCTCAGGCAAAAAAAAAATAAGGGTCGTTATAGACTATCGTAAATTAAATGAAAAAACAATTAGCGATCGGTATCCTATACCGCAAATTGACGAGATTCTCGATAACTTGGGAAAGTCATCTTATTTCACAACATTAGATTTAAAGTCCGGCTTCCATCAAATTCAAATGGATCCTGCTTATCAGGAAAAAACAGCCTTTTCTACCGGACATGGGCACTTTGAGTTTACTAGGATGCCATTTGGCTTGAAAAATTCGCCCGCAACTTTCCAGCGAATGATGAACCACATACTAACTGGACTTGTTGGCTCTATTTGCTTTGTCTATTTAGACGACATTATTGTTATTGGCAGTAGTTTAACTTCTCACTTACAAAATTTAGATACCGTTCTCAAAAGACTAGCAAATTTCAATCTGAAGATACAATTAGATAAATGTGAGTTTCTGAAGAAAGAATCATATTTTCTAGGACACATAATAACCTCAGAAGGTGTTAAACCCAACCCCGAAATCATAGATAAAATTTCTAACTGGAAGTTGCCTACAACTCAAACACAGCTTAAACAGTTTTTAGGGTTAACAGGTTATTATCGAAAATTTATTCGCGACTATGCAAAAATTACTAAACCTTTGTCTAACTGCCTAAAAAAAGATGCAATAGTAAACTATGAAAACGAAAACTTTCTGAAAGCCTTTAATGAACTTAAAAATATCATTACCTCAGATCAAGTATTAGCTTATCCCAATTTCGATTTACCTTTCATATTAACAACGGATGCTAGTAATTTCGCACTTGGCGCAGTTTTGTCGCAAGTGCAAGAGAACAAAGAAAGGCCAATAGCATTTGCTAGCAGAACGTTAAACAAAACAGAATGCAATTATTCAACCACCGAGAAGGAGGCGCTTGCCATAATTTGGGCAATTAGAAAATACAAACCATATCTGTATGGAGGCAAGTTTACTCTCGTAACTGATCACAAGCCCTTAGTTTTTATAAAAACATCGTTCAAAAACTCAAAAATACTCAACTGGCGTTTGGAGTTAGAGGATTATAACTACGAAGTAAAATACAAACAAGGCAAGACAAATGTTGTGGCCGATGCCCTTAGTAGAATACCCCAAGAAATCAATACGAATGAAACATTAGCTCAAAATCACTGTAACGTTAAAATGCAATCCGTGGAAATTACAAATTCTGAAACAACTAATTCATGTGAGACCATTCATTCAGCTGAAGATTCAAGTGATCATTTCATGCATATGACGAAGAGGCCCATTAATTATTACCGAAATCAGTTGATATTCAAAATATCAGATACGGATCCATCGATTGTAAAAGAAACCCCATTTCCGAATTTCCATAGGATAATTGTAACTAAACAAAATTTCGAAATGGAAGATATTAGGCGTCATTTGCAAAGTATCCATAATGGGAAGCAAACTGCAATTCATGCCCCAGAAAATATGATTCAGCTAGTACAAGATACGTTCAAAAATAATATTTCTATCAAAGGTCATTTCGTATTAACACAAACGATAGTAGAAGATGTACCGGATACACAAAAGCAAGATATTCTCATTACTAAGGAACATAACAGAGCGCATCGCGGCATTTCAGAAGTTGAATGTAAACTTAGACGAGCATACTTCTTTCCAAATATGCAAAGGCAGATAAAACTATTCACCAATAACTGCGAAATATGCAACATTCATAAGTTTGATCGTAAACCTTATAACATAATGATATCTCCACGACCAATAACCAACAAGCCTTTAGAAAGGATACACATGGACATCTATATCATTAACAATACAAGTTTCCTGTCTTTAATAGACTCCTTTTCTAAACATCTTCAAATGCTACATATCAAGAATAAGAATATCATTCAAGTACAAAGAAAACTTACTCAATATTTTGCGCAATACGGCCTACCAAAAGAGATTATAACGGATCATGAAACAACCTTTAGATCGACTCAACTGAAAAACTACTTGGGTTCATTAAGAGTGGCATTAAAATACGCGTCATGCTCGGAATCAAATGGACAGATCGAAAGAACACATAGCACAATCACCGAGATTTATAATACGAACAAAAGCAAATATGAAGGCTATGATGTAAAATCCATGATAAGAATAGCAGTAGCGTTATATAATGATACAATTCATTCTGCCACTAAGTTCACACCAAATGAACTAACGTTCAACCAAACAAATCAGGATAACCCAGCACAGATTTTGGAAACAGCAAATCGCCTTTTTTGTGACGCAAAACACAATTTAGATAACGCGATTAAACGACAACTGAACCGAAATATCAAGAAAAATTCTCCACCATCTATTACGGAGTCTGCAGACGTATTCGTAGTTCCAAACATCAGGACAAAAACTCAACCAAGAGCGATCAAAACTAAAGCTAAAAATGTTAAAGAAAAAACGTTCGAAAATATCAGAGGAGTAAAAAGGCATAAGAGTAAGATAAAGCGACTCAAAACTGTAAGAATTGAATGATCTCTTTGAAATTACTGGAAAGTTAAGCACATATTGTATCTGTTTGTAATGTTATGTATTCCGTTTGTAAACTACAGAAATAAGAATTAGTCATATTTCCACACTTTATTTTTGTAAAGTCTTGAAAGTATACCGACAAATTTATCTTCCTTCTTCCTTAAGCGAAGCAGTAATGATTAGGGATTAGATAGGGCTAGTATTAAGATTACTTATTATAACGTTTATGAAAAAATGATACGTAAAAAAAAAAAAAAAATGATGAGCCTCACGAACAACTGCATCCGTCAGACGAGGGCGTCTCGACTCTTACCCCCGGAGGAGTTATATGCCAAGGAGAAGGCATATCGGTACTGGACCAGAGCAGAGGACTAGGCGTTATATACAGGCGATACGACACTCATAACTGCATGTGCGCACGTGTGTGTCGCACACACACACAAAGAAACAGCATCGTGCGATCGGTAGCCGGTAGAATCGTCCTCTTTTTGTGCGAATCATCAAGCAATAAACACCTCATCGAGCCTCGACTCATCATTATAGAAACAATTATTGCAAATTTGTTGAATGTGTTTAATAACATATTTAAATCGAAGCACACAAACGTCAACAAGAAAAGACATTAAAAATATGTGTTAAATCGTATAACATTTAGTAAAACTTTTTTTTAAACATTTTTATGTTAAATAAGTTGTTAAAACTAATGTGTTTATTCTTTAAAAAATGGTGAACTTTTTGTCGGTTGATTTCTTGTCTGATCCGGTTCTAACACATCGATCGATCGATTTCAGCAAATAACAAAAAAAAAAACAAAACTCACACACACGCACTACCACCACTCACGACTATATATTGAAGTGTGAATCCGTGTTAGAAGCATTTATTTTGGTACTGATGATGTAACTTTTCCTTTTCTGACTCCGTGTTGTAAATGTCTTCCAGTTGAATCTCCGGGTTTTAGGGGGAGTTTTGCTAGAAGTTTCGGCTAGAAGTAGTATTCGGTTACATGGAGCAATTGTTATGTGTTTTTTTTTTTTGCAAATCCAACAAACCAACAGGTAAATAATAAACAAACACCACTAAACGGTAACGAACACAAACCGACCACTGGGTGGCAAAAAGGAAATTTAAACTTAAACAGGAAAAAAGCGGCGAACCCGACGCCACGTGCCATCCGTGTTTTTGTTATGACGGAGCTGGGTGTTTTGGGTGGGTTAGCAAAAAAATAACGACAGACAGTACATGAAGAGTTTAATATAGCTTTGCGACACCTCGGTTTGTAACAGTAAACCAACTTTTGAGAACACAACATTTGTGTGTCACACCATAAATATTTTTACACTGATGACATTCTAATTAATATATGTTTAATAACCTCAAAACCTTAAAATTGTTATCCTATTTTTCATGGTATTTGCCCCAACGGATTACGTATCATTACTTCAGTAACGTTTACTATCAGCAAACAGCTACAAGTATGTCCCAACTCCGAATGCGGCTTCTTGACGCGTCAAACAGACACTCTAACGACAAGAACAAATACAAATCTTTGCACATTTATGAAGTTATAACACACGCGGCATTGCTCGTCGTTTCCGCCTACAACGCGCCGGGGTTTAGTTCACTCGTCTCGTAAGCTTCGTAAGCCTGACAGGAGGCTACTGTGTAACGAACCTTTCATATTCGTCAGACATGATGGAGCCGTCCGGATTCGATGCGGCGTGGCAGAATGAAGAATCTATCCAAATACACTTGCCGCACGGTTTGGGATCGGCTTCGCTCGGTCGATTTTATTGTTTTCCATTATGGCAAAGAGCTGTAGCAAGGAGAGCCACATACCCGTACCGCTTTGAACATTCATGAGAATCATTAGCGTCGTGTTCGACATGCATTGTAGTATTATTTATTTTAACCTTGAATTTAAACTACCACGGACATGGTTTTTTTGTCTTATTTTTTGCTCTTATAGCGAAGTATTTCTTTAAAATGATCAAACATGAGCAATAAGCTATTTTTATTTATTTATTCGAGAAATGACTACATTATTTGTTAAAATATTAACATCTACCCTGGAATTTAGTTGATGGCATTTTTAAGGATCATTTGCTTTTATTACATTAATCTTTGCCGCACTTAAATATTGTTTTTATTTTCTAAGATTTGAAGATATGTTCCAGGATTTTGTTTTAAAATAAAATAAGAGAACGGTAGTCTCCGAGATACTCAAATTTCCTTGAATCCTGGTACAATAACGAGTATACTTCAAAGTTAAAGACTTATGTGCTCGTAGTTGGAGCATTTTAGACGAAAGTTTGAACAAAAAATTAAGAGAAAGAAAACAACAATTAAATTTATATTATTCGAGTTATCAACAAATTTTGTCAAGTATCAGTGTGTCTTGACAAACTTTATTGAGCTCTGATTTCGATATTAAAGATCTTCCTGTATGCTTGGTCTGTAAAATATTCCTTTTTTAACATTTATTCTTTATAAACACGTTTTTATACGTTTGCGCTGAAATATTCCGCTTAAATCTTTCATCGCTATGTAGAAAAAAACAAACCTACCAAAAATTGGAAATCTTCATAAAAATGTTGTCAAGCACAAAATGCTTAGAAAAGTGGATAATATTCTGAATCACCTCCTACATACGATTCCAGGTAAAGTATCTAACCAACCCTGAAGTTACGCACAAATGCACACTGAGGACACCGAATGCCAACTGTACCATTCCCAAATTGTTTTCCAATCGATATGACTTTTTTCATAATTTCCCGAAGGAGGTCAAGCTGTATATTCCCCCTGTGCGTTGCAACTCACTCACGGCTACGGTAAATGCAGTCACTCGCATCATCGCCCTAAGCGGCTGGCACCAAGAGACAGACCGGCGACGGTCGCCAACATCGCAACCGATGTTCAGTAAAAAACCAGGATGGTGCAATGGTCAACCGAAACCGAGGAGGAAAGTTTTCCCAAGTGCGGTAGCATAACCGGGAGGGTTTGTTTTTCCCCTGTACAGTCCGTGTGCAATTTGTAGTAATTGGATTACGTGCCATTCGGTACCGTGCTGGTCCATGAAAATTTCAAAGAAAGCGAAAAGCGAATAGAAAAATCAAACCAAAACAAACAAATATACGCGCACGGTTGGTGTCTTGCTGCTGTTGAAACCCTGCTCCAATTAGGCTGAGCAAATGAAACTGAAAAACCAAAACCCGTCACGGTATGTTTCGCCTGTTAGTCGATGGCGTTTCCAATGCATGGAGTGTCCAATTATTTGGCCGTGGCTGTTTTTTGACTCCCGATGATGTAACCAAGCTTCACAGGAAACGGTGCACTTAGTGGCGCCGTTTAAGTGTTTAAATATTTCTACTTCCACCGGAATGGCATACGATAAGTGGCGAGATAACATTGCACAAAAGGTGGGTGCGTTTGAACCAGTGCTTGTTTTTAAATGTGTTAGTGTTTTGGTATGTGGGAAGTGATAGTAGCTCAGTTTTGCTGTACTTCGAGTTGAAATTAATAAAAGTTTTGCTCAACATGATTGTATTTAGGAGAAGTATGGTTATATTTTGTTTAAACACAATTTTGTTATTTTTTCTTTTAAATAACTCAAACTGTTGGTGTATTGTAACTACAATTATTTATTCTAATGTACATAATAATAATATTTCTATCGACTATTACAGTGCGTGCTATAAAAATCCAAACAGTTGTTGTTTTGAGAAAAAAACAGATTTATGATAAAAAAGGTGAAACTGAAATGTGACATTGAACGTCATTTTTTTAATTAAAAAACTAGTTTTATATCAATTTTTACAGATTCACTAACATACTTGGGGTTTCATATTCGTTTGCAAGATTATCTGTACTATTCCTAAAAAAATATTATAAAATTGTATCAAATGTAAATAGATTGTTTTAGTAGACAGTAGATTACATTAAGTCTATTTCGCTTGGCTTTCCGTTATCTACTGTATATCCTTCAGTAGCCCTGCAGTTCATTCGTAGTTCATTTGCTATAATTAGTAAAATTTTTGTTTTCCGTTCATCCTCTATGCTTCAAGTGTTGTTCTCAATCTAATTCAATCTAATATCTTGTTAGTAGGTATTTTGCACGTATAAAGTATGATCAATATACTCAAAGTATTATTTAAAAATCATCACGTTATACTCGATTTATTAATTCATTCAAACAATCAAAACAAATCTTCAACCATTCGTTGTACATTACACGATCGTAAACATAAAACATAATTCAAGTAACGGCTCGGAACAGATCCGACTTTCCGCTGCCAGCCGTTCCACCAAACTCCAGATTAAATTCCCTCCAGTAACACACAGTTAAAAAAAGACCACCAGTGGACCGAGGGGAAGAATAATAATTAAATTTATACCATTAGCCGCGTACCATTCATTCTTGAGCGATCGTGTTTCTAGCGCTCGCAATTAATGAATCACCGCACGTCGAGCCGTGAAAGTGGGCGTACGGTAGCGATAGAAACAGTCAGTCAGTTGTGTGGTAGCAGAAAACCCGGGGCTTCAAGAGGCACAGGCAGTGCATCGAATGTGTATGGTTAAGATGATACGATGCGATTCCTCCTCACCACTGGCGACGACATTTCCGATCCGATCATTTCCGACTCGAGGTTGTCTCGATCGTGGGTTATAGCGTGCGCTTATGTGCTTCCGTCGTGTACGGTGGCATGTTTTTTCCTTGGCATTTCCTTAATAGCCACAGTCCACACCACGCCTCTGGGGACTTCCATCCGGCAAGTGGTTTCGGCCCTTTTGGTGCATCGAAAAAGAAAAAGAATATTTAATAATTAACCATTTCGTGGTTTTATTTGCTATAATGTTAATGGCTGAGGTTTGTTCAACTTTTCTTTTATAACATAATAGTTTATTTCAACGAAACTCTTAAGTAAATTCAAACAACAAAATACCATATTTTTGCATTAAAATGGGCATTGCATTTCAATCTCTTCGACCCTTTTTTCAACCACCAAAGTGCAACATGATCAGGCAAACCCGGACAAAACCCACACCATCAGCTTCCGTTACCATCTTTCTTCTATCCTCCCTTTCTCTCTCTCTCTCTCTTTCTCTCTCTCTCTTCTCGACCTCTTACCCTTCCTCTGGCGTTCTAAAAATCATTCTGCGGCGTGTGCTGTCGCGCCAGAAAAACGTGATCGCGACGATGGCGGCACAATGTCTGGCAGTGTCGGCGCGCATTCAACGTTTCGCTTCGTACTGCCCGTACGCTTATTTATGGCCGTAAGCAGTGTCGCTGTGTTCGTAGAACGCAGTATCCCCAATACATGCTGCCCTTTTTCTTTTTGCGCGCACATACGACTCCACCATCCCAAAACGCGCCATACTTTTACGCCCCATTCTCGTTTCGCTCAAGTTTGCCCTTCATGGTGTTTGCTTTTTTTTGTGTGTCACTTTTTGGACTACGTAAGCCTTTTTATTAAGCCTCTTAGAAAGGTTCTTAATTTATTCTACTCATTTCGGCATTTCCCTAATATATGATAGAAACATTTTTTTTTTTTTGCCAAATAACACTTTATGTTTATCTCACAAGCGATCGTTTAATATTATTTTGTTGTTTTCTTCCACATTCAAATTCCAACGCTCTCAAGAAACCGGGACGAATTCATCAGCAATCGACGGTACGATCTGGAGGTCTGTCTCCAAAAGCAGATTTGTCATTCTGCAGTTACTAAACAAAACGAAAAACAAAGAAACAATACGAGAAAATAAAAACAAACCAAACACACGTAGCCGCATACACGAACGGAGCGTATTTTCGGTCACCTTGTGCAGTGACTTTTCGGCCCGTCGTCGGTCGTCCTTATCTAGATGGGTTTTTGCTGGTGATGAGATTTTGCCCGTGCCGCAACTAACAAGCAACGATAAGCCATGATGCAGTTGTTGCACTGTACACTGCGTTGCTTTTTGATGTTTTAGAACCGAGAATGGTGCGCGAAATGTATAAAACAATCTTCAACACTTGCAATTATCCATTTTCATTGAAGTGTAGTATAAAATGTGATGGGAGATACAGAAAGCGAGGAAAGTGGCCAGGGTCGTTTGTTCAGGTTTGATTTTAAGTTTTTTTGCTCTTTTTTTCATGTTATTAGTTTACAAGTTTTGGCTTTTTTAATTGCTTTTCTCTAAATTGAAATAAATTTTATTTATAACTTATAAACGAATTATTTTTTACAATTTTACAACATTTTTATGCCTCTTTGTTTAGTTTAATATGTACTTTAAATGTTGTTAGCTTTTTTTAATTGTTTTACTCTTTTAACATTTATGTTTTGTTTTTGCCTATTTGTGTTTCTTTCTTTTTTTAAATGATACTTTTTATTATTGTGTTATGTTTCCCTTTTAAAATAATGCTCTTAAAACTTTGAATATTTTTTTTGTCAACTCCTGTCATGTGGATCACATCATTCCCATAAATCCTTCTACATTTTTGTATGATTTCAAGGCTATCCTTTTGCGCCTTCCCAGCCATGAAGTATGTTAAATCGAACCGATCGAAATGCATCGATCGGCCACTCAGCAAACAACAGGACAGTGAGGAACAGTTCCCGACAAAGCCACGGAAATTTGCGCTTGGCTTTTACTTTTTTTGTTTTTGCTCTCCTACGCGCGGTGACGTTCTTTGATGTTGTTGTCAAAGTGGTTGCAGAAGGAAAAAGAATGGAAAATGAATGCAAAACAAAAAAACAAAAACGCACAACCACTGACAATGTGAAGTTTTGCCGCGATGGGGTAAAGAAAACAAACGCATTCGACAATATCCAACAACAACCCATCCTCAACGTGTTGGTTGGTTGGGATGTGTTTCATTGGGGGGAGGCCGCGTTTTTCGTTTCCGACCCGGTTGTGTGTTGTGTCTTTCCCTGTGCTTGTGCTACATCTTTTCATCTTTTAAACTCATTATAGTGGACCCCCTTGTCATGATACAGTTATTTTCAAACCGACCATCCTTTTTAGTGATATTTTTTTTGTTTCTTTTTATCTTTGCTTTTAGTTATATTGTTTTCTTTTTATTTTTTTTCTTTACATTCATCACAACGGAGAACATCTTCGTCCATCTGTATGATTGCGCGACCGTCACGACGATATCTCTGTGTCGGTTGTAGAAAATTGATGAGCTTGCCATTTCCACTGCGGGAATATGGCAGGAGAAATCCGTTTTCTTTGGTATAATTGTTATGGGCCAAAAGTTTCGGTAGCAGCCGGAGGAGACACTTCAACCCGATATGACAAGAAGCATATGACAAAAAAAAAACAAACAAAAAGACAAAAAGGAAACTGGAAATATTGGATCATCGCATTGAAACACGATCGTTTAAAATGGTAACGATGTTGTGGAAAGCTTTTATTTAAAGAAAGTCATTCAAAAAAAACAAAGCTACAGTCTGTTATTTTTAAATCATTAAATTTGAATTTTTATTAAATGGTTTGATACGCGTACAATTAACTTTGATTGGTTTTGGTATTGATCCGCACGGAAGTATTTATTTTCACCATTTCAAAAGGTCAAACAGAAAACAAAACAAAAGTTTTTGCATTAAATAATATTTCTTCTTGTCCTTCTTTGGTATTTGGGATTTGTTATCGATCCGATCGTGTAACGACCTTCACCACTTGCCCCATTTGCTAGCAAAAATAAGTTTAGCTAATTTAATGATAAAACTCAAACATTGTTCCGCTTTTAACTTTTTATAATCCTGAAAACTTAACTTTATCCACCCGGAGTCTATCACTACTTAAAAACTGTAACGATTTTTTGAAAGATTTGTTTATTTTTTTATATTTTTTTCTTATTTTCTATAAGAAATTTGCTTACACCTGGCCACTAGTACAAATTTACATGTGAGTATTTTAGTAAAGTAATAATAAATTATTTATAATCAGCTAAATTTAGCTATTTTCCAGATATTCTTCTAAAAGTATATCATTTGTATAAATTCGAATAAAATTACATGGAAAATGTATTTAAAGATTGCTAACATATTCTTCTTCTTCTTATCGAATATCTGTACATCGTTATCAGTTTCTGTATTTGAAAATCTGAGATTTAAGTTAATTAGGATAATTAGCGTGAAGTTAGGTTAGGTTAATTGGGTTAATTTACGATATGTTAGGTTAATTTAATCAGATTTTAATGAAAACCAACTAAAGCGTAAGCCAAGAAGATTCCTAGATGTTTTACTATTTGATGCGCTTGATTTTTACACGTTAAATATAAGGTAAAATGGCAGACATTTCAAATTGTTATGGTTGTTAGCTTAAAATTTTTAAATATTTTGCCAGTTAAACGAAATAAAACTAATGAAATTAATTCTAAAATTAAGTTCAATTATGTAAATTAATAAAAAAGCAAGAATTTTAAGCAAATCGTTTCACAGGGGTTCACAGGTGAAATTCTGACTGCTGATTAGCAAAATGTTACTTATGTGAAACACATTTTTGAAGATTGAATATTTTCACATAGGAATGAGTTTGTTTTTTGAAGTCTGTTTGTCGAGATATTGGTATGGTATTTTTTTATCACAAATTCCTGAAACCTTCAGCATCAAAAACATGCAAAAAGGATACTTTTAAAACATACTGATCGTGTCTTTAAAATATGGATTGTAACATTTTAGTAAAAAACAGTCACAACCTGCCTGTTCGACGAATCCACTTCAAACATGGGTGAAGCGTTTCGAAGCGAAACCTGCACAACGAGCGTGCCTCGTGGACTAATCACAGAAGTGCGTCAGTTATCACCGTCAAACGACAAAAAATAAAAACTCCGTCCGATCTGCCACCGATCTCTCAATCAAACGCAAATGACTCGCTTGATTTGTTTACCAACCCGATGACAAATTGTCTTCCGATCGAAAGTGGATCGTTCCGTGCAGGGCCTGGAAAAGACGGCGTACCTGTTGATACAAGGGACCACCACCGGCGGCGAGGGCTGTGCAAACACCGTTCCACGAACCGGGTTGCCGGTGGCCGATGGTTAGACCACACTTTCCTTCAACCCGATCAATCAATGCCCCGGCATGAGTTGCGCTTTTTTCGTTACACTTTTTTCCCACAAAACCACGATGGCACGCACACGGCACAGTCGCGAGCAGCCAAGTGTGGCAAAAAAAAAATTACACACACATTCATTAGCATATTTCCCGGATCGGATCCATCACGGCTGATCGGGGTATGTTCATCAATCAGCAATGGGTACATTCCAGCGCGACACAGGTTCACCTCACGGGGACACTGCGCTGTGAGCGAACCAACAGGTAGAACCAACTTCCGGTCCGCGGTGGAGAAAACTGTCACACCAGCCCTTTTTGCGATCGATCTTGCTTGCAGCAGTATTTTGCTCGGTTGCGAAATTCAACAGCAAAAAAAATGATTAAAACACGCTTCATTTTCCATCTTAAGTTGACAGAGGGTTGTTGCAACACCCCTCGCAACAACTGGGGTGTCGACAAAGGATGTGAAAAGCTTTACGACCGACAGACTTTAGGGCGTCGCATCCGTCCCACACGAAGGTGAAGGTTTGTTTTTATTCCATTACGAAAGGTTACGAGACTGGTCTAGGGTTGGAGCAAAATGGGATGATGGACATGCGGGGGGGGAGGGGGGTGGGGGAGTGGTGTGGTTTGGGACGCAAATTCCGGACGACGCATTCCAGCCGTTATCGGTCGTGAGATAATTTTGCTATCGTACGTAGAAATCGTACAAAGGAATTCGCGTACAGGGCACAAGGGAACTGTTACCCTTTCTAACCTTGCACGTAGTCACATCACAATATCCGTTTTTTTGGAGGGAAGAAAGAAAGCGAGAAGTTTTATCGCTCCAATTGCGCTTCTGATCAAACAAACGGTTTCTAAAACTTATTTATCTATTTATTTTTTTATTGCCGTTTACCATTCTTTCGTTTACGAAATTTACCGTACTCTTCCATAATCGGGTACTTCCGGCGGTAGAAAGATACAGCCGGATAGAACGTTCATTTGCTGTGGATAATTTGTTTTTTAGATAATAATTGCAGATAAAAAAAACTTTCTTTTGTGCGCATTTTAATTTTGATTTTCATTGGAAAATCGCCTCTAAGAACCTCTTATAATCATAAAGGAGTCTGCAGGTAGACGAATGTGTTTATTGTAATATTCCGATACTAAAAATGCTACGAAATCAATATTTTACATTAATGAAAAAATAGTTAGAAACAAACATTTATAATAATGTAGAAAACCATTACAAAAACCTATAAATTAGAAACAACTGATCTAACTTTATTAAAGTTACATCTAACATATAAAGTAAAAATATATAAAAGCGTAGATGATAACAAGAATAGAATGTAATAGAAAAAATGGAATGCTGATAAAATTTCAATTGCTTAATCTTGACGGTAAATTTCATTTATGCAGAAAAATAAGCAAACATTAAAGATATAAATCAAAACAAATAAACGCACAAATAATTAAAACAAATTAAAATACATTTTCGTTACTGAAAAATCCGGGAAAGTACCAAAATAAAGAGAAAGTTTATATAATATTGAAAATATAGTATACAATGCTAATATATAGTTTATCGTTGCAAAATAATATCAAAATGAAAACAGAAAACAGATATATTGGATCAATGAAATGAGTTAGTTTAAGATCTAAATAAAATATAAAAAAATATAGAACTTTAAACCAAAATGTACTAAAACAAACGCAAGTGATTTATTACAAAAATAAAACAATTTAGTAAATGAAGTTCATCATTGATTGAGAAATAAAAAAAAATTAAACACATTCATAATTTATAACAAATTTGAAACAACAAATAAATTGTAGTAAGTGCTAAGAGAGACTTGTTAATAGAAGTACCTCTTTAAACAACAGTAAACAAAATAATGCATCATCCATTTCCTTCTAAACGAGTATAGTTTGCTCGTAAAGCTAGTCAAGAACCATCCGTTATTCATTCTAAAACTCTGTCACTCACTTGAGATAACAGATCATTTCTACCGAAACAGTCATGAAATGGAAAGAAAAGTCACCGTTATGTCTCTTCCTGCCTGGAAATTGACACTTTCCAAATGCTTTCCAAAGAGATAGTTGCAACCAAACTACCGAACCCCTTGCCTCTCTCTCTCTTTCGCTCGTTAGTGACAAAACAGTGGCTTATGTGGCGCATAAACCATTATCCTTCCACAAACGGCCACAGAACCGGATGCAGCGAAAAGCGTCAGTTTCGAGGGCAGGAAAACTGCTGTCAATAAGTAACGAGATCCTGATCTTTCGCTCCGCAACGCCGTCCGTGTCATTTGATGCCGAACGGCGGGAAACGGCATGATGCAACGGGGCCCTGTTTCGTCCTCCGAAGAAACGGGACACCCCAAGATGGCGTCCATGCTGGATGGTCGTAAATGACGTTTTTGGTGCGATTTTTGGGCAAGGAAAAACCAACACACCAAGACGCTGTGTAAGACGCTCACTACGGACGTACGTTTGAACGTTTGGAGTGGACCAAAAACTTCGAACCCGTGAAAAGGGAAAAAAAGGAAGATGTACTGTTGTGCCCAACTGCGGACAGGGCAATCAATTATAGTGCTCGCGGTGCTGGTCCGAGAACCATTCCTAAATGTGTAACATTTCACCCCGCAGTACACCCTTCACCCTTCCTAACCAGGGGTCGCTTTTCTGTGCTCTTCTTCAATTCTTCTTTTGGAACTGCTCGGTGTGTGTGTGTGTGTGTGCGATCTGTGCAAGCGACGAACGATCCTCAATTTCCTGCAAGCATCTCTTACCACACATTTCGTCCACTTTCCAACGCCACCGCCAACGAACGTGGAAAGCCGACCCGACGCTATGCTGCCGCCAACAAGTCTGTCCGGTCTCTGCCGTCTACCGTGCAGTGCACAGACACACAAACACACAAAAACATACAACAACTCCCTCGTTTGCCTTTAATCGCCATCTTATGCTCGCCTGCTTCTTACGACCCGACCCGGGTCTCCGGTTCGTACGGCGCAGACAGGAAGGCACCAGATCAACACTGAGCTGCTCGGCTACCCGGCTTGGCAGAGGGATGCAGGTGATGCAGGGTTTGCGACGAACGGAGGGTAAAGAACGGACGGAGAAACGGACCTGTGATTGGAAACGGTGGTCGGCTCAAGTGTTTCTTCAGTGTTTCAACTGTTCGCTTCTCGTACACCGCACCCTTCGACGGTTGCTTTCGCTGGCAAAGTTTTTGATCGATCACGGCGAAGGTTAAATGCTACATTCATCTGGATGGACCCGACAACAACAACGCTAACCAGCACGGGTCGTTACGGACGAAAAATACGGACGGCGCATAGGCACTGGAAAAATCGAGGTTCTTCCCCACACACACAAGCGGAGTGTTGATCATCGCGTTAGTGCGAAAAGAAGATCGAGAAGAATGAATCAAGTTGCTGCTTTGCCACATCGAAATCTTTCACAGTGAAAAGGGGGTTTCCTACGGCTAACTGTCTGCTGATTTGGACGCCAATTTAAGAAGGAAAAAAAAAGGAAAGACACAGTTAGCATAGCACCGTTCCGAGGCATATAAGCTAGTTCGAAGAATTCGAGTTATGATCGAGACGTTTTGCCGAGACGTGCAAGCATTAAAAGCTGAAAAGAATGATTGATGTAGTGGCTTTCAGACGTATTTATAGCACAGCGTACAATGTTTTGCATGAGTTTTGATGCGTGTAGTAGTTTATGCTAAGGATACGGAGTTCTGAGAATGGCGATCATTAGATTTTCTTCCATGCTTATAGCCATAACTCTTATCAAAACATATTATCCTTTAAGAATCAGTACAGAAGCGTAGTATAACTTTTATGGCAAAAGAGTTACATATTCATATTGTCTTGATTGATTTCGAGAGATTTGGCCATTTTTGCATTGAATATTAATAACAAATAAGAGAATATTTAATAATTTATAGTAAATGGCGAGAAACAATACAATAATTATTAAAACTGCCGCAAACCAGCTTCACTGAGCTTCCTGAGTTTCCTTCAATTAAAACATTTTTGTAATATTTTTTGGTAGATTTTTGTTTTTAGAAAAAAAATTCTCTTGAACGATGGAGCACTTGACAAGCCTCTTCTGAATCTCGTTTAACCGTAATTAGAAGGTCAAGTCTTGCAAAGGAAGGAATGCTCTAAAACAGATTTGGCACCAACCCTTGTCGTGTTGAATACCGCTGTGACTATCATCCAAATAAAATGAGTTTGACACTACTGACTCGAAGCATTTGAAAGAGAAATTATTTTTCGCAATTAAATTTTGTTCTAAACAAAACATTCAAGCAAGAATTAAAGTTCGGATGTATAATAATTAACAAGAATTAAATTACGGATATCATAAAAAAATATGAATAAAACTATACGAAATTAATCATCTGTCTGATAAAAATAATTTAATCAAACCTGTTAAATACTTTTACAAACAACCATTGAAACTTTTCAACCAATTCTTTCACAAAACGCCTTAATAATACTATTAAATAAATAAAATTTAAAACTACTCTGGAAACACAATTCCGCTGCCAAAACCCGTATACGACCATGTTCAATCGTATTGATCTGATTCGATTGACATGTCTTGTCTGCTTAGATGATTAGTCCATCAGCAGCTCAATGAATTGATTGACCTCAAACAACTTGTCTGCTAAATAATTGAAGCTGACGTCAGGAATGAAAACAACGCCATGTTTCTTCCGTTCGATATCAACCACTGCAAGAGCGCTGAAGTTTTGCTGGTTGAGCGAGAAATGATTTTGAGGAAGCGAATAGATGAGAAATTAAAAAAGCTTTCTTTCGTATAAAAAAGGATAGGAAATGTTCATTTAAATGATTTCTTCCTGATTAATTATCTGGTATAAATTATAGAAAAAAGATAAATAAAAAAAACGGAATGTTTTGCTTCTTCTAGCACCTTGCAACAGAAGATGAAGATCTACCAATGTCTCCTTTATCATAAGCTAACACAACAAAAACTATTTTTTTCCTACAACACTACCTATCCAGTAGCAAGACGAAGAACAAACGGTTGTTGCCTAACCTTAACCAAGCGTGATGAAAAAATGTTCAGCAAACACCAAAATCAAACATTTGGACCATTTCGCTTCCATGCATGCCGTCGAGCGGATTTATTTACGAGCTGCAGAACGATGCAACTCATACTTGCGTTAGGGCGCGTTTTTTTTGTCTTCTCTCTGTTCGACCATTGTGCCAACAAACGCGGGGAGAAACCATTCTCGCTCGGTTCTTGAAAGTAAAACAAAAAATCATGTTTTATGTTGCCCCAACGCATTGTGCTCCCCAGCCCTTTCGGTGCTCCGCTCTTGTGCTCCACCGTATGCCACTTATTTTATGCATTTAGGCTTTTATGGCAAGGAACGCATCCGTAGCACTTTTTCTTTGGTCGAGTCTTTTCGTACTCCTTCTACCTTGGTTGGCGCGTACGGTTTGGGGTAGCATCATCAACAAAAAATCCCTTATTTGCTCACTTGCAACCATCTTCCAGCGAATGGCGTTGGTGATCTTTCTCCAACGATCTTCACCGCCCGTCCGGATGACTGGTTTCGTCCCTCTATGGGCCAGCTACCTTCCACTTTTTTCTTCCACCCACATTGCCAACTTGGCCAGCTTGGAATGGCTTTCCCGGGGAAGTCTTTACGAAGAGAAACTAAACGACCTCCGGTCTTCGGTCGCTCCAACTCACTCCGATCCGTGTTCTACTCGGTGTTGATAACGATATTCTTATGCACACACAGTGACTGCCTGCAACCGGAGATGTGGCTGGCAACGACCAAATGCATCCATATCGCGTTCCCCTGATGCACATGCACTTACGCAAACACATAGGCACACCCGGTCCTTCCCTCCCGGGGGGGGGGGGGGGGCGCATCAAATGGACATCGGGAGTTTCTTCTTCTGTTTTTTTAAACAACAAAACCATTCCACCTTCGCCTTTCATTCCTTTCGTTTGCCGTGCGTGATCACTACGGCTTCTGAAATGTTCACCGCTTGTGCGCACACACCCTTCTGACGGCCCCTTTCCTACCGGACGTTACACCACACCAACCCCATACGTTGCGGCTCGATCGTGGGGTGGTGAAGTACAACAACGTGCAACAACAACAGCAACAACAAAATGCATGAACAAACGACGCTCTGGCAGACAGTATGACGCCAAGCAGTCTCGCCCAGCCACAGCCAACGTGCTACGTACCCGATGGTGGTGTTTGCGTTTCGATCTTTAGCCGCCGCGATTCGATCGTTTCGCTCCCTACCCCGCTATCCCCTCCTCCTATTCTCCACCAACCACTGTCTGTGTACTTTTTTGTGTAGCGTGGTCGATACTCTCTAGCCTCCGACAACTGGCCCCCGCTAACGGACGCGACCTCATCCGGTTGTGTTAGTCTTTTCCGTGTCAGCCTTCTCTGCCAGGCGACTCGTTGATGTGGTGGGAGCGGTGAAGGGGATTGGGGGGCTTAGTGCGGCGAGGGCAAAACCTATTACGCCCAAGCGGATATACAGTTGATGGATAAGTTACTTGAGGAGTCATCAAACTTTATCGTGACAGAGTGCGCCAATATGCCTAAAAGGAAGACGAGCTTTTGCATGTTCTCTTCTTTTTTTTCATGAGATTATGAGAATTTTCATACAATAAACATGTAATTCGAAAATATTAAACTTGTCAGGTCAGTTTAATATGTTTCCACGATATTATCCTCATATTTTTAATTGAATAATTTTAAACATTTTTTTCTTTAAATTGTATCATATCAGAAATTAATAACATTTAAAACAATGCACCTTAACTCACTAAGGAACGAACAAAATTTAATGTATTTTAAGTTTAACTTTGCTGACTTACTAACAGGTTTCGAGTACTTTCAATTTATCGTCTGTAAAATCTTACATACTTTACAAAAAAACAAAAACAAAGAACTTTAAAAGTTTACAGAGAAAACAAAAATTACTCTACTCAGTTTTCCGATTTAACTCGTCTTTGCCAATTTATGACTTAAGAAATCTGGAAGTTTGTGTCTTAATATTGTGCAGAAACCTTCACTTCAACAAAAAGAAGAATCCATAAAACAACAAAATCATTAGAAAAAAAATTTATTATTATTTCATTTTTACGTTTCCACTTCATTTCACTTCAAATCGAAAAGAGTCCAGAAAAGGTTACAATTTTCTCACCTTAACTCGAGAGCTGTGTGTCATCATAATTCGGGTCTCAGAAAATTGTATATTAATCTTATTCAACAAAAGACTGCAACTATCTATTATCTTTAATTACTAATATGATGTGTTAAAACAATTTCTCTTATAGTATCGTAAAAATGGACCTATTCTGTGATTCTACTTCTCGTGATTTACAATCGCTCCTTTTTGTAAGAAATATTTACCAACAATACTAAAGCCCATTAGCATCTTCATCATCAACACTGCAACATTCACACTGGAAACTTGTCATTTCGCGTACGAAGGCACACCGCAGCATAGTAGCGCTGGTGGCGTTGTTTGTCATTTGTGGTTACCGAGGGACCGTTGTTAGTGATTGGGTATTGCTGCTGTTATTGCTGTTGCTTTGAATTTACGTGATCAGCGCTCTGCGGCAACAGCGCCAGCAGGCAAAGTGTGCATACAAACATCAACAAAAAAAAACCGAACACACAATCACCCAACCAGCCCCAACAAAGATCTCCCATTGGGTGAGGTGGGGGAACAGAAGGGAGATGGGAGTTTGGAAACACTTCCCTGGAAATGACCATGTGTGGGATGCACCCCGCGCAGGGTGTGTAGCGGGAACGGGGTTTGGAATGGGCGCGAACACGTGCACAGTGCCGTAGGATGGATGAAATCATCGTTCCAGCTTTGCTAGGCCCCATGATCGATAGAGCCAACACGGGGGGACGCACATACACGGTCGAAACCCGCGGTGTTCGATAAATCGAAACGAATTGAACACAAAACGAAATGTGGGACGTAAAGTAAACTCCGCTTCGCTTGTTTCCCCCTCAACATTAACACTTATACACACGCACACACACACCTTCCGCAGCGGACATTCGTTCCAACCTTTGACATCGTTTAAGGAGCCTTAGACCCTCACACCACCCAAGCCCACTTCTGCCCTTCACACTTGTCTTGTTCGCATAGTTGTTTTCTAGTTTCTACGTATGCTGTTAAAGTTGTCTTCTGTCTCTTTTCTTTCTATTTCGATGTAAATCCGGTATGCAAATTGTTTTTCATGCTTTTTATATTAACCATTTTTTACAGTAAGAATCGTTTCTTTTATTGAAATGAATGTTTTTATTAACACCATTAAAAAATGTTAATTTTTCTAAGTTCTTCCACTAAATTGAATTTGTTAAAACAATAAAACTATGTTTTATCGTCACATCATAGACATTGCTGCGTGGTCTGGTGGTAGAATCGCTGGTTTTTCACACCACCAGACAGGTACAAAATCCCACTAAGACCATCAATTAGAAACTACGGAAGACAAAAATTGAGGCAAATTGTGTTTAAATAAAAAAATACAGTTCCAAAAATGTCTTTTACCTTTACTACAGAAAATTATAAGTATTAACTTAACTACTGCTGATCTTTAAAGGATCCTTCTTAACATCATACATTTTTAATTATTTTTGCATATTTATATGATCATGGATGACGGCTTTAGCCGAATTGTGAGCCACAGAAGGCTGAAGTAATTACAATTTTCAAATTTCTAAGGATGGTATATAAAATATCCAAAAATTTCATCAATGCTATATACACGTTAAATTCCCTTGGAAAGACGTAACGTATATTTTGTAAAAAAGGAAAGCCTTTCCTCCACCTTTATTATGCAACCCAATGTGTCCTTGCTTGTCGCACGTAATGAAACAGTAACGTCAAAACATCATTTGTGGAGCTAACTAACCAGCAAGAGTAAAGTGTTAGCATCAAAAGTACGATCAACACTATCGCTTGAACGGGGTTTGTTTGTGCTACTGTCGTTCTAAACGATGATCACGTTTCTCGATGGCGGCTAACAGACAAACGCACATTCGTTGACCGAATGTCGCCCAGTTGGCTGGCAGTGCGTTACAGCTTGAGTGATACGCGATTAGCCCTTAAGCTACCCGTACACCGTCGCAAAAAGGTTCAATCGATTCCACACAAAAGCCGCACACGGCCACGGTTAATCGCCCTTTTACACCGCCCGCCACCATTAAAGCAATCGGCCGGTCTTATCAGCGACGGAGCATCATCCGAAACAACAACTTGCATCTCCTAACCCCGGGACTGCCACCCTCTCGCGTACCCTTTAAGGTTGCTCAGCTGCTCGGTAGGGCTAACGTCTCTCTCTCTCTCTCTCTCTCTCTAGGTCGTCCTGTTTGACTGATAAGGTTGCTCACGTTCCATGTTCGTCAAAGTTAACACACGTTTGACGTTTCGACGAAGGGACACCTCTCTCCTACCTCCTCCTTGCCACCATGTCACCTACGGCATTAGTCGGGAGATATCGACATTTACACACTCGCACTGGAGCACATCACGAAGGGGGATTTTCTGTACAAGCAGCAGTAGAAGAAGATGTCGATGAGGAAAAAAAGGCATGCAAAGATGCACCCAACACAACGCCACCGCGGACCGCAGAAACCCAAACAAAACATAACCCGCCTCTAAGCGCCGCCTTTGATGGTCGGCCGGGTACCGACCGTTTGCCGTGTCAAAGCCACTGTCAAAGCAAACTCGAAAGGGGTCACAGGCGAGCGGCTTTGAAGGTTATTGGTTTTTGTGGTTTACGGCTGGTTTCGCTGCTCGACGGCGAATGTTTGACGAGGTTAGGAGAAGGACTGCGCCATACAAAAATCCCCCCCCCCCCTCCTTCCACCCTCTCCCCTGCATCTCCCCATCAACATCATCGACACAAGATGCTCATCGGATGAGAATGACGCCATCACGTGTCACGTATCCAAGGACTTGTTGTGAGCTTTTAGTAGTGGTTTTGTTTTTTTGTCTTGAACGGCAAATTAAAATTAAAATACCGATCGATAAATAGTAGGACAGTGGCACTCGACGAGAATTCTCGTTCTGATTGATTGCATCGTTGATGTGCGTTGCATTTTAATTGACCAACGGTGACCTCGCTTTGCTAGGAGATGGGAACTAGACGTATAATTCAATTGATATTGCTTTTTTAATATATAGATAACTAAGTGTTTTGAATTGAATTTTCATGATTGAAAGTGACAGCATATCATTTTAGGAGTTTACGAGAAAAAATAGTAAATTATTCATGTAAAACTTATACTTCAAACTAATAAAAAAAAAAAACAAATCATTCGCATATTCTGTCTCGAACTTCAACTTACTTTGACTATGTTTTAATACTTAGAATTACACTTATAAAATCGAATGATGTCTCTATTTTAATTCAACTATTTAAATATTGTAATGTCTTGGCAGACATGCAAAAACGTTTATGTTGAATGCCGTACTGTTTGTAGGCATTCAACATCTGATTGCTCTTTGAAGCAAAAATGTTACCAAAGGTTTCGGCTATCTTCAGATCTTGGAATTGCTGATTAGCAAAACAAATACCAAAAAGATGGTGGCACCAGCAGCGACCCTACTACGAGATCACGACTTTCGGCTTCGAATAGGTAGGCGATCGGACCATTGATGCCGTCCAACAATTTGACGCTCCTTGGGTCAAAAGTCATCGCCGACTTCAACATTGCCATGGACTTTCGGAGAGCTTGAAGAAGTTCCTGCAAGCAGTAACATTCCAGCGCTTGCAAACAAGTTTGAGATGTGGACCCTAACCAAAACTTTAAATTAAGAATCGAAATAACCCTCCTTGTTTCTTAGTGTCTATATTTTTTAAGCCCATCAAGCCGATCTTAAGGTTTCTTAGGATGCAGGTTATAGACTAACTGTTGTAACTGTATAGACTACCACATCACGCTTGTCAGAATATTCGCCGTCGCCACCATGCAATCTATCTTTTTTACAATTTTTGATTTAAAGAAATTAGAATTTAGAAGACAAATGGTAATTTAAGACTAACAGTGCCGAGGATATTATAAACGAATAAAAAAGCACTCTTGCAGGAAGTGTCCAGGCATTTACATCCATTTAATAGTCATTCAAAGATCCTTGAGGACATTAGACGATTAGACGTTCGAATTAATGGAATGGAATACTCTTTCGATCTGTTGTGACTTTGAATCTGAAAGAGAGTTACTTTAACCACACTAAAGTAAAGAAATATGTAAGTCATGTTTTAATATCTAATGTCCATAAAAGTACTCTCCTATCCAAGAGTCCTCTCCCAAAAAATAGCATAACATATAGAAGAAGAATTTGAACAACTTTTGGCTACCTAGCCAGCGCTTGTCGGGAATTATTCCAGACACATCCCAGACCGTATGCGCACCTGCCAAATTATTTCCGATCACAAAACCCAAATCAAACAAGGCAGATGCGAAACGGTCCAATTATTGCATGCACATCCCACGGCCACTTCCGTTCAGCGTGTGCTCGATAATTGGCCCAAAACTGTGGGGGGAAAGAAGCAAACGAAGGCCTGTACCACCAGCGCCTGTTTGCTCAATTGAGTGTGTACGTCTAATCGATTTGCATGAAACGCTGCTCAGGTTTCGGTTGGGGGGCCCAGGGATGCTACCAAATGGGATGCCCAGTTTTGGTTAAACATTTATTTACATTTCTTTGGGGGTATTTTTTTTGGGTTTGCTTAGAAGGGTTGCTGGAGGGTAGGGGGAGAAGGAGGGGAGCTAACGCCGGATGGTGAATGCAAAATAAGACTTGACATGATTATTGTTTGTGCGGAGGCCAAATAAGCAGTTTGTTTAACATATTTTTAAATACATTTATTTTAAGGCTTAAACATGATGCATAAAAGACACGGTTTTTTTATAATATAATTCTCTTAAATAAAATCGATTTAGGGGTTTTTTTTTCAATTATGTACTCCCCATTAAACAAACTACTACCGCAAACTAAACAAATCTATTCAAAAGCACCCCTTAAAAACGGGGTACACGCCCTTCAGTTTAGCCTTTCGATACGATGATTAATTCCATCGATCGTGGGAAAAAGTGCCCCAGCAACCTGTTTTCAAACCCTTGCCTTACTCTCACACACCCATCTCACCAGCCACGCTATTGCGTTTTCACTTCCCCCCCCCCCCCAAAAAAATGGCGCTTGCCGGTGGACAATTCGGCTGTGGCTGCAGATCCCTGTTAAGACCTACACGATAGGCACCCAAAATCCGTTGGAGCAATAAATTTACCCTCGCAGGAAACGGACCGGCGACGGTGCTGGTGATGGTGGTGGTGGTGGACCAATACATGAAACAACGATTTTTCTGTATTTTCTACGATGACCACACAACAACAACAGGTCTTTCATCTCAAGGAGACCGTTTTGTGAGAGTAGGTGACACAAGGAATAACGAAAAAGCACCCACAGACACACGCTGAAAGAAGCCAAGAAGCGAGCGAAGAAACATTAGCCAAACAACGGCTTAAATAGCACCTGAAGTCTGCAGCAGTGGAGTTGTCGTGCATATGCAAAAAAAAATCAAGCAACTAACAAAAGGCAAACCATTTTTTTTTTCAAACGACTTAAACGCCATTCACAAACACGCGTGCACGGGAATCAAAAACCCGGGCACTCAGCATCATCACACTCGGAATGCTTCTTTTGCTGTGATGAATGAAATATGATATCCCGAGCCGTTGTTCGGCCGGACCTCCTCCTCGTTTCCTTCGTCCTGCTGTAAGTGTGTTTGTTTGTTTGTGTTTTTTATTTTCCTGGCGTTTGAACATTATTTTAGTTTTTAAATCCATCGCATCGATCGATGGAAGGTGAAGGAGGCTGATTTTATATGTATCTTCCAAACATTGGTGAATTAACGCTCCAGGCACCCAATGGCATCCCCCAAACCGATCGCAATTTGACTAAGTTCGAAATCAATCACAACGTTTCGGCTTCACTCCTTCGTCCGCGGTCCCGGTCTCCGTAGAAATCTCATTCAAGATGGTTTCGTGGCGCACAACACATACACGCGTGCGCCTCAATGACAAAATCCTCTTGACATTCACGATTTTAAATTTATGTCCGAATGAATGAAACGCTACACGCCATCAGACGCCATCGGCGGGGCTAAGTTTGGTTGTTTTTTTTCTACCTAACACTTAAAGCCGCTACAGGTGGCTTTTCTTCGCCGATTGATCTTTATGTTACGCTTTCCTTTTTCGACCGGCCCATTGTTTGTTGTTATGCTGCGACAATATCAGGATTAAATTTCCTATTTTGTTTCAAAAATTTATCTTTTCTATCCTAAATGTCATTGTAAGAAGATAAATAAAATTGATGCACACAAGACATTATATTTCGATAAATTTTTCAGTGTGTTGATAATCTTGTACAAACCATTGCATTGCTTTAAAGAATTTTTAAAATGTCTTAATTACATTTCAAAAATATTATTATAGCAACTTACGCACTGCATTATAACGACGCCACTAGTGGTTTAGTGGTATTGGTTTAGGGTTTTACACATCAGCACCGGAAATAGAATCTCAACTCGACTCTCTATTTTCCGTTTGCGGAACTATGCCCATTTTCATCGACGAATAAATAAAATCAAAAAAATGTTATCAAAGATTTATACAAACAAAAAAAATTAACGAAACATATTTATAAGTCCTTAATAAATAACTCGATTCTCAATAAAAGTTACTAGAGTTATTCAAGTTACTCAAGTTACTCTAGTAAAAGTTTTCTCTCTCTACACAATTAATATTAAATAGGACAAAAGCGCAATATCCCTTTTAACTTTAAACTTAAGTAAATTATATCCTATTACAGTGGATCGCGGATTATCCGTGCTCTTCGAATATCACGGATAATAGATGCAACTATTTTTATTGAGAAATATTAGTGTTTAGAGTGTAATGGGGAGATTTTTTTTTATAAAGCTAGACGTAAACTTTCTTATTTACACTTTGCAAAGTAAATCTTTTCTTTTTTCAAATTTGAGCAAAATTTGTCGTTCCCATATCATTATATCATTGAAGCTTTTATTTCTTGCCATCTACGGTTTTCCATTTCATATGTCAATTCTCCTTCGGAACTGTCATTTGCGAGCAGCACGGATAACGGGATAGCCGGATAAAAGGTACCCGGATAATCGGCACTACACTGTATTATTAAATCACCTTATAAACTACAAAAATATTTTTAAAATTTAATATTTTCTACTGCATTACAAATCAAGCCTCCGAAAATATTTTATGATATCAAAAATCATGAATTTTCTGGAATTCAATTGGAATGTAAAGAATTTTTGAATTTTATTTGTTAACACCTTTACATAATTTTAATAGTGCCGGTGGTGCATGTGATAAACGGCGCCCGTCCACACGGCAGGACCGGGTTCAAATCCCAACCGGACCATCCCCCCGTAGCATGGACTGACTATCCTGCTACGTGGTAAAATAAGTCTTGATACTACCAGGCCGTTCTATCCGAGCAAAAAAAAACATAATTTTAATTGAAATATTTTTTAAAGATAAAAAAAGATTTCCTTATCAAGGACTAACTACATGGTAAATGTAAGTCTACTGTGTCAGAAATGGCAGGCATGACCTCACAGGTCGAGGTCGAGAGGTCGTTAAGAGTGAACAAGAGAGATAAATATTGAACCAAAAATTAAATTTTAATTCAAACTGCCTTAAGCTGACTAAAACTAAAAAAATACAGTATGAATTTCCAAATTTCTGCGATAGTTAGTAGTTAAAAAAAAGTTTAAACATATAAGCAATCAAAGCTTACTTCAACGGTCTGCAAGTGATTCATCCGATCTAACGAATAGTAATATGATAACAAAAAAAACCTGTTGCGCCTATTAGCCAGTACGATAAGCTTCACTGGCGTTTGACTAAAACACATAAACCACTGCACATGAATGTGGCTGTGAGTCATCGTGTGTAACTTGAGAATTTTGATCGTTTCGCTCAAAACATCAAAAAACCGCGTCCTTAGAACGCGCCCCATCAGCATTAGCGTGGTGTCGGTGGTATTTTATGGACATTTTCCGAAATTGCTTGCGCCGATCTACGATCGGTTGACCGATGAATGCGCGATATCAAACGCACGGATGCTGTTTGTTTTTAAGCTGCTTCATTGTTATGTTTCCCCTTCCCTTCGCGGACGCTCGTTTTTGCTCTTTCGCGCGCGCGCGCTTCGCTACTGCTTTTATTGCTGTTTATTTGCAACTTTTGATCCCCCGAATCTTGCTTCCCGGCAAATCCCGTGTGGCAGCTAAATAAACATATCGTTTTATGATTCCACGCCTTTTATTTTGGTGGACGGATTTTTTGGTGGTCGGCTTTTATTGAAAGCGATTCACAAACCGCGCACAGTGTGCAACAAGGAAGTGCTTTCATGCGATATGGCAGGATTTTGTTTTGCTGTTTTTTTGCATGTGTTTTGTTTCATGTTTATAGAGTCAAAATTTGCGCTTCAGCTTGCTACCAACACAGTTCGGTCAATTATAGAGTTATCATCAGTTTCTGGTAAGACATGCAAATTTTCTGCCCGATACCATTTATGGCACTACGGCAGCCACTACACCCGGTGTTGGTAGAGTTGGAGGCCACAAATTAACTCGGCCCGTTGTGAATTAGTAAAGAGTTAAGTTCATCCTCGCTTAATTGGTGGTTCAGGTTTTGTTTTAATCAAACGCGGAAGTTGATTGTTTATTATTTTTTGCACATTTATTTTAAGATTTAGTAATTTATACTACAATGGAATGTGTGACTCATTTGTTTATTTTACACTGCATTGAAATTAAATTCACGTCCTTTGGAAATAGTTTTATGAGATTCTTTTCCTAATTGAAAATGTTCCAAAAGTTTTATATGTCTCAATAAAAGCATAATGAATCACAATCCGACAACTGTCGTAAGATAATGTTTTGTTTTTATTTCCTTAGTCTGTATTCTTGTCTAAAATTAATATCCTCACCTAGACATGGACATGGAAAAACAATTGATGATATTTTAGATTACAAAAGGCATTTTTTTCGAATTCTTATAAAATAAACAAATTGAAGATATATCATAATAAAGTATTGATCATCGAGTTTGTGTAAAACTACAACAAACCAACCTTTTCCCGTTTTGTTAGCTGGCAAACTTGGCATAACCTAACAAACTTGCAACCAACCAAGAGAGGCTACTAATTTCAACTCATCTATCAAACCACCAGCCAATGTGACACACTAGCCACGGATTAGCACGACCAGCACGACGCATTCCATGCGAGATAAAAACCCACGGGGATTAGCATGTTCCTGCAGCATTGGAATGTTGGCAACCATAAAGCATGCGGTTAGACATTTGTCCAAATAAAAAAAAGCTCCATTCTCAGAAAGCACCGGATCCGGCTGGTGACACCCCCAGGCATTCCGGACTGCCACACCGGGTTCGAACCTGATCCCCGGGATGGTTTCCCCCGTTGTGTGTGTGTTTGTGTGTGGTGCTGTGTATGGCAAATTCTTGGAAAGTCCAAAAATTTGTGCCAGCCACCATGTCGCCGACAGGCAAAGTTCACTGATTTGCCATTGGCGGTTGCATAACCAGCTGGCCGTTGCATAGTTTTCTTGTCCCGCTTTTCTCCTTCCCCTCCCGGTGCACTGACCACGGAATCCAGAACGTGGCGTGTATGCGTCGAATGGCGTATTATTATTTGCAGCATGGTCACGTGGCTAGTCGATGCAACATCGTGCCTCTACCAACTACTAGCAAGCGCTGCAGTTGCGGTCCCCCATATCGTGCCGGATTCGATGCGTCCCATAGGCGAGACACGTCCGATTTTGAACCGCGCGCCACCAGATGCAAATAACAATTATTGCAACTGCACAAAAACCCGGCACGGCACCGTATGGCCACTGCACTCTCGAGCACTCTATACGAGCAGGGTGCATACAAATACAAAGAAAAAAAAATAACATTTGTAAAGATACATGCATTATTCCATGCGAGATCGCTCAATCCGCCGATCCGGACAGCATGGGCCAGCGACCTGCCCATCATCAATTTAGGGCCAGCCCGGCTAGACGACGACCGATTGGTGCGGGCACACGGATACCAAATATGCCAAATGCACGCAAACGCAACGTCTAATCGGCCGTCCGGTCCTTATCACCTTGCGCCGGACACAGCGCGCGTTGTGTCTCGCCGTGTGCGCAATTGTTTGCCGTTTCGTCTAGCTGTCAGCCCTTTCCCGGATGACAGGCACGTTGACGTTTATACGTCTGGCCAGTCCGGCTGCTCCGTTTCCGCTGCAGGTTATGCGGAACATGGCGTTAGCTGGATGAACGCCGAAGGGTGTTGATCGTGTTGAGCGGGAGGACAGACTTGCACAATGCAACGGTACAATTACGTTACATCGTCTCTAGGGCAATCCTCTTTCAGACGAATATGCTGTATGAATGGTGTAATCGCCACAATTTCCAAGGTTTAGATTTCAAATGTACATCTTGAAATTTTGCAACATAAAATGTTTAACTTTTTTTTTTATTTCATATTTTCTCTAAGTTCAAAATATTGGAAAACCATCCCCCTGGATCTTATTTTAAGGCACTACTGCAGCAATTTTTTTTACAAATTGTTGCAACAATCATAAAACCAGAAGGCAGTCCCGCACGCCAAGGACCAAACGAATTCGATTTCTTTAATAATTATGGTGTAACACTTCGTAACGCTGATTTTTCGACGATTATCAAAAAACGTCCAAATTCGGAATTCGGCTGCTTTCAGCAGTTTAATTTACAAAGCAAAGATTCGTTACTTAGTAATTCAGTAGTATAGTACACAAAATTTGTTTTCGCTTTAAGTTGGATCCGTTACAGACGTTACGGTACGTTTGCCATTTTGGAGTAACTTGCTTCTCTCTCTCTCTCTCTATTTGTGTCTGGTTGTCTCCTTAGTAAATATGGCCAAAGTAACATACGATTGGTACATATGGCCTAAGTTGCCGGTCTCGTTAAAAAAAAACAACTTAAGGCATTGGAGCGCATGACCACTACGGTAGATTAATAAAGGAACACCCAGGAAGCTGGATTCCTCTATCTTGTCACCAATGTTACAAGTCTCTATCTCCATGCCACCAATGTGTCTCACAGAGAAGAAGAAAACAGTGGTGATAGCATAAATTTCCGGAACTGTTTTGTCACTATTTATAAAGTGTTAATAAAAACTTTACTTAAATTACAGTTTATCTAATTGTTCGAGATTATTTTTTTATTTTTTGTTTCTTGGCGAACCTTGAAGAGTTTATTACTTGTACTTCATTGTATTTTACTCTAGAATCATTTACAAATAAATCCCAAATGTTTCATTCACACTGGAAAAATCCATACACTAACAATATAGTTAAGACGTCATGTTTAGCTAAAAACATTTTCAATTCACTTCCAAAACTTCCAATCAAGCAATTACGCCTTAAAAGAAACATTGTAAAAACAGAGCTAGTGATTGATATCATTTGTTATACTTAACGTTACCCTGTAGCGCCTGTTACGCAGTTCATTTACGCCATCACCTCAGCAACTGTAACTTTTATTTTCGCACAACCATTATTATGTAGCGGCAGTGCGCATATAAACAGTGGTGGTGGCGCAAAATTTGACGCCACGCGGTAAGGTCGGATATCAGATCGGAACCCAACCCAAAACCGGGCACTCGGGTCGGTGACAGAGGGTGTCGTTTGCTGCGGTACGCAATTGGTGCGAAGAATTTCCCGCAAAACGTTGGCCACCTGGACGGACAAAACGATCAAACCCGGGCGCTCAACGAACCGTTCATAACGGTTAATCAATTAGGTGACCGACCGGGTGTGCTGCTGCTGCTGCCGCCGAAGACCTGAAGGGTGGCGGCCTACTTCAACCCACCACAAAAACCGCCCGTGGAGTCAGTTGCATTTATGGTGAAACCGGACCCCGAACTGGTGGACTCCGTCAAGCAAAAAAAAAAAAACGAAGCCCGCCACTTGACTTGACAGGCGGTTCGCTTGCCCGGCTGCTGGCTGATGGCGAAATAAGGAGGCAGCCGATAATGACAGGTGCTCAATCAAAATGGCGCTAGTAACAGTAGCGAACGGTAGGTGCCCACTTGGCTCCGAGCGTGGCCACATGCGCGGTTTCGGGTGGTGGTACGACGGACAGAAGGGTACTGGTACAACACGATTCACTTCTCGCTTCACATCTCGTGACTCTCGCACATTTATTCGCCGTTTTTATGGTCTTTCTCTTTCTCACCACTTTCCGGCCGGAGCACTTCCAAAGTCACCGATCACAATGTAGCCGGACATGCACTCACGGCGAAGCACCATTACTGGAGAGGTAATGAGCCTGCCCTGCAGGCAATCTTTTCACTTTATCGGCATCGTCGGCAGAATCCTTCCCAAGTGCCCAAGTACCTTTGGGCGATGCAATTACTATCGTGTGATGCTACTTACCTGGTACTAACAGGTGTAAAATAGATACAGGCAATAGATCACTACACACCTTAGCAGGGAAGTAACTTCACGGTTGTCCAATAAAGATAACCATTGCTAAATTACTAAACCAAACAGGTCAGTTTCAAGGTCTTTTTCTCTCGGTGCGATGTGAATCATAGCGTTCGCTCGTATTAGATTTCCTATACTACATCGCCATATTATGGGAATCTGTTCTGTTGCAGGAACATCACCACATCCAAGTCGCAATACATGGATAGACAATGAAATGGCACTATCGATACAGATCTACGCGGTGTACACCGCACCTCGATGCGATCAAGCATACCGTACGGTTGCGATTCATACATTCCATAGACCACCATTATGGGACCATTATACCTACTAGTCGGCTAACTCCACCCGATCTAGAGGTAGGCGTTAAACACACATCAAAAACACATTCATCACATGCAAACCCCGAGTGGCAGTGAATAGGTTCTCCCACATCCGCATAAGTAGCAAATGCAAAATGACGTAAAGTAGGCGCTGCCACAGCTCACCGTGCTGTGCACATCGTACGATCGTTCGATCGCACATTGCAGATCCTGTTCATCCATTCAAACAGATCAGCTACAAATGATCCAATTGTACCGGAATGGATAAAGTACCAGCCCACGTTTTTGCCATCAGCCTTTTTTTCGAATGATCGACTCCTCATACACGGCTACAGAATCCCAAGAATTCGATTCGATTGCACAGATGCTGCTCCTACAAACAGAGCGCCATCCAGAAGATCTAGACGAAGTTTTATTTGTTAATATTTGAACGGTTCACCGTTTTGCGGAGCGTAAAAGTGTATCTGTCGATCGTGTTTGTTGCTTGAACACACTTGAACAAACAGTTTTTGCGTTTTTTCCCGAAAATGTTGGCTTTCACAGAACAGTACGCATTTTGTGCAAAGAAAGTAAAAGCTGCATCAGTTTACCGGGTATGGCCGGGTTCTGAGAATTAAACGTATCAAGCTGTATCTATAAAATGGTTCGATTGTACGCTGATGCAAGGTGCGTGATGGTTTCTGCTGGTCTGGATGAAAGCGTTTATAGTAATTTCAACAAATTACCTCAGAAGTAAGAATAGCGGTTTTCTTCTTTTTTTTATGAAAACATTTTTTAATTAAATTTTTATATACAATAAGGAATTTCAGAAAATATGTTGCTAATATTGAAAATAATCATTAGAAAAGGAAATTAAAAGATGTATATTAAATAACATCAGTTCATTGAAGCCTTTAATTTAAAATCTTAATGCCATTATAGGTTATCTTTGCAATGCTATGCAACATTGCAACTGCTTTTATTCCTATCTGATCATTTGACCTGATCTACCCAAGTTCTGAGACCGAAACTTGACATTAGACTAGTACAGTTGATAATTCATGACTTCAAGATACGTCCAGGATAAAGGTTGACTAATAAGATGGAAGGACATCGATTTTGTAAACCAATATATAAACAGAACAGAGTTAGTTGATGAAGATGTGCGACAATGCGAGGCCCGGTGGGGTATGTGATAGACCGATCCACACGGCAGCACCGGGATACAAATCCCATCCGGATCGTCCCCCAGTAGCAAGGACTGACTATCCAGTTACGTGGGAAAATAAGTCTAGTAAGCTTGAAATGGCCGGCATGACCTCACAGGTCGTTACGCCAAGAAGAAGAAGAAGATTTCGGGGTCCCCGTAAATATTATCAAAAAACATACAGAGAGATTGAATTATTAGTAATACGGGTTTGTGGGGCGGTCTTATCTGCTTGAATCATGGCCTACAGTTTGACTAATGATCATAGAGCCGAATATTATCTGGAGCTGTTAAGTTCCTCTTAGCAAGGAATCTTTTTTTCTATCTAAGGTATGAAAATTTGATACAGATCCTGTAGTGTGAAAGGCTGACGGTGTTTGGTGTCTGAATCTAGATGATGTAGCACGTTTCCCCATGGTGTAATTTCAAAAACATCCTAAATCAGTTTTGAGTTCCAAGATATCAGAAACAACATTTCCGTTGACTATAGAGTTCCGCCATGTTGAATTCTCATGACGTACCAAAAACCATAACGCAATGATGGTTCCCGAGAGAAAAAAAGAGTTTATCTCCTCAAACAAAGCAATGCCGCCCGGTAAAGTTGTATCCCTTTTCGCAGCTCATCAGCTCAGAACTATCATTAGCATCGGACGGAATTGCGTGTATAATTAAAAGTGATTAATTTTGAACGATCTTCCAAAGCGGATCGGTTCTAGCGCAGTCCAGTGTACCAGCGCCACACTCAGTAATACTGGATCGTTTAGCTCGACGAAATCAACATCAATCTACCACATCCAGCAAACCGACCGCAAAAGTTACTGGCAAATGGGGTAATATAAATCAAAACGTCTACCGGCGTCGGTATAATACCCACGCACCATTGGAACTGGACCAAAAAGGATTCGGTGCGTGTGAAAAGGGAGCAAAATGAAAAATATAAAAGAACACAAAAAAACTAATGTAGAATACGGTACAATAACGTTTTACCCGATCACTGTAAAGCCGCTCATTTTCTGGTCCGCGGTATTTCGAAGCGCTGCAGTATCAATCAAATATGGCGACGGTGGAATGTGCCCAGCGCCAGCACAAACGGACCATGCCATGCCAAAGCTTGGGGCAAATAAATACTTAAATAAATGAAAGCTCTCCAACCCGCTAGTGGTTGGCCAGTGTGGCGAGAGAACGGGGGTTGAAGGAGCAGTTGACGAACATAAATAAATATAAAGCAAGCGGAATGTGAAGTTCTTCTGGCGGTGCGCGGACATACCACCATCATCATCATCATCATCACCATCATCGATTCCATTTCGTTAGCTGCGGTTTTGGAATTTTGTTCGCAGGAGTCAATTTTCGGCAGCAGCAGCAGCAGGGTGACAGAACGGTGGGCGGTGAAAGAATGCGCAATCGACTTTCCAGGGTTGGGGGAAGGAAAAACGAAACCTTACAGCCATTTGCGGATCCGCTAAGCCGTACACGATCATCCTTCGCGCATTCGTGCACGTCACCCAAGTGGCATTCTGTGGCAGCAAGGACCAGGTAGTAACGGTGAGCAACATAAGATGACCAGCAGTAAAGAAAACTATGCTTAAAAGTAGAATGGAAAAACACGAAAACAAAAAAGACACACACAAACACAGCTAAAGAGAGAGAGAAAAAAAGCACGATGAAATGCCACGCAAAGGAAGAAAGCGAACTGGCGCAAAAGGGAGTCAAAAAATGTATACGTCCAAAAATTGAGCCTCCCTCTAGTTAAGGGCTGGGATTTTTTTTTGGGAACGAACGCTTTCAAATGATGGATGAAGAATTTTGGTATCGTATTTTACGAAAATAAACGGGAATTGATTTGCCGTTCTTAAAAACTTAAAACTTAAAACTGAGAACAAAAAAGGGGAACTTGATAAAAAAAAGTTAATAAAAGAATTACTCATCTAGGAAAAAAGCCATTTAATAAAGTTAAAACTAGTAACAAATTTTACTAACATTTCAGCAACTAATCACTCCTTCTAGTACAAAAGATATCCATTCCGAAACTAAAGAACAAAGCTCAACTTCAACTGATCTTTGAAACACATGAAACAACCTGAGCAGAGCACCAAACTGACAAGCACACAGCATCCAGCAGAGTTCAAGCGGCCGCCTTCAAGCCCCCAAAATCGTGCCTCGTTGCGCTCCTTTTTTCCTCCCCGATCGAAGGCACGAAGCGCCCGGAGCCCACATTGCAGTTCGCGATTGTGTTGACTGACATCATATTTTTATGGAGGTTAAGTCAAACAAACCGGTTGTGTGTGTGTGTTGCCGTGCGGGTTTTACTCTCGCGTTGCCGTGCTTTTGCACCGTGGCGAAACGAAACGAAAAAAAAAACCCTTCCTTTCGTGCACTTGGACTGTCGGTTTTGGTCGGTTTTGGTGGCGTGTTTATTTTTCGTTACTATTAAACTGATTACTAGGTACGGTGTCTGGCCGCACAGTAATGCCGGCGGAACGATCTGAAGCAGATCGAAAAAATTGTACGTGCAACGTCCAATAATTCTTCACAATTTGTCTACAATAAAATAGCACTGAGACTGAAGCAGGGAGAAGCAGGAGAAGATTGGAATTTGGAAAGAGGTATAAGTAAATGTCAATTTTAAAAAATTTTAACGCCCTCGTTAACCTTCAGTACTGAGTACAAAACAAGAGTGCACTCACACTCATCTCATTTCTCACGCATCGTAACGTCTCACGGATTCCAAAACATCCATCAAGCGCGACTCACAATCCCCCGCGAGGAACTAAGTTTCAAGTATGTTGGGCCGCTGAGCCCGTTTCATTCAGCCATGTGTGGCGCTATAAAAAGATCAATGGACAAACACACATCCTGCACCGTCCTGCTGGTGTGGACAGTGGACACACACTGGACACCCCCGCCCATTCCACCGATACCGGATGCGACAAAGACAGGTGGAATTTTGTGCGGCAAAGATTACACAACAAGTGCTACTCGAAATAGCTAGCATTCTGCGCCAGGTCTGGACCAGGAAGGAAGCACGGGAACGTTGGCGGCAACCTTCGCTTCAGGGCGCAACAAGATTGAAGGTGGTGCGATTGTCCTAATGTTAAATTTGTGTTCATTTTCCCGAAGACAGATACAGACAGAAGCGATGTAATGAGTCTTTTCGCTACGGTGCCGTTACTATCTTGCAGATACTTAAGCAGCACGGAAAAGATAAGTCGAACGGATGACGCCTCTTCTTGCCGTGTTTGTTGATAAGGATGAAGCCGATGCTGAAGTGGTAGCAGCATTGATATCGTGCGGGACGTGTACACCTCTATTTTTAGTCACTCTATTTGCTTGGTTCGGGTGTAGATTATCCGGCTATTTAATCAATCGATTCATTTGCAGTAACAGGGAAGCTCTTAAAGCTACAAACAAACATTTGCAGAACATCAATGTCGTTATTTTTTTTTTTTTTTTTTTTTTTGCTCGGTTAGAACGGCCTGGCCGTATCAAGACTTATTTTACCACGTAGCAGGATAGTCAGTCCATGCTACGGGGAGACGGTCCGGATGGGATTTGAACCCGGACGGGCGCCGTTTTTCACATGCACCACCGGGCCGCCCCTAATCAATGTCGTTATGTATTGTAATAAAATATTATAGTTGGTTTTTTTTTTGGAGCATCTCGTATTAAGCAAATCGGGATCTTATGGAGAATATATTCAGCCTTAAATATTTGATTCTTGTTGACTTTTAATCCTTAGCAAGGATTAAACCTGCTTCACAGAAATATAACCAGAACTCAGAAAGGTTAAGTTTTTCATTAATAAAGAAACCCTCGTGGATCTCTTGAAAGAGTTCTGGAGGTATTCGTTCACATTCGCGTTCCACAGAAATTTAGAGAGAATGTTACACATAGAATCGAACTATGTATACTACAATTATATTTTAAGTGTATTAATTTTTGCACACTGATGTGACGAATTGATGGCCACCTCGTCAAGCGGAACTGCGGGCAAATTTATATCACATAATTCCCGTATTATTGGAGTACCCGCAAACTCAAGTACTTCATAAAAGATTATCACACTCTTTTTCATTTTTTAGCTTCTTTCAATAATAGCTCCCTCTCTTGTCTAATTTTTTCCCCAAAGTGTAGAGATCCTTTGAAGTCCTAAGGGTAAAGTTTTGGTAGAATTGTCGTGGAATAATATTGGAGGTCACTTATAATTACTCTCCTCTGAATGTCCTATCTTATCGGAGCGCGTATGTATCTAAACTAATTCAGGTCCGGTAAGCTACAGCACAGAAGAGAGTACCTAACAAGAAATACTGACGCTAACGATTATTTCTCAACTTTTTAACCAACTCATTCATTTCTCAAGGATTTCTTCATATATTTTGGGAGATATATTATCCATATCCATAGACCATATAGAGATACTATAGAATCCATATAGAGAACATGCGTTAAATTAGAAGGGGCTTCTGTTCCTTTCGCATAATATTGAGGAGTTAGCGAAGGAAGAGTATGATGCACGTGATGAACATGGTAGAAGAGTGAACAGAAGTTCCCTCGATCAAGTGGCGATTTTAAAGATCGGATGCAACTGTAGGAATGCGGAGGAATGCAACTATGGACTGAGTTTTCTAGAAACTGATTAGCGAGGTGGCCATGTCAGCAAGACGTGCTCTACCGAGAGCCTGCCACGTACATGAAGAAGGCTGATGCGTTCTGCTCAAGGGACTGCCTTGCGAGACAAAAACATCTTCTCCTTAGAGTTGTTTTGACGGCTCTAGATTTTTCTGAATGGCACAGAACATGTTAAATCATAGTGCGATTCTTCTGAAGTTATTTAAAGAGTTTTAAAACTAGATTTATTCCATGATCTCTTTAAGATCTTTTAAGGAAATGTATTTCTTCTAAAAAAAAGCCCATAGGCAACCACTAACCGTAGTGACGATGGTCAGGGGCGCACTCTTACCAGAGTGTGCCACATGCACCGATCATCGAAAGTCGAACGAGTGTCTGATAACGTGAGACGGTGGCGAAAGTAGAACCAAACAACAACAGCGAGAACGACATAAAAACACACACACACAGTACGCGGAACTTCTTACGCGAGCGCCAACCACACATTGGGAGGGGAAAGGGGGTGGCCATGCAACACGTGGAAAGTATGGTAAAAACGCAACACATCAAGCACCGGAGCAGAATATGGCACCAAGCGGTAATCATAATCAAATCAAGTGCTCAACGCGCTCCTCCTTTTCGGCACCGATCAAAGGCGGACGCTGCGGGTCGGCACACTTCAAAGTATGCGGAGACCTGCAAAGGGCACGGTTCGTTAATTATCGGCCCATTTCAAACGAGACCCATTCGCATCAACCATTTTCCGATTTGGATCTTCTTCCGATCGATTCCGATTGGTTTTTGGGTGTCCGTTCTAGGGGGGTCGGGGGGCAAGACAGTGACAGGGGCATCAGTAACAAACGTTTCAACCGAAAGTACAACATCAAAGTGCGCGAAAGACATTAATAATTGCCATTAATTCGGTCCCAATTCGGACGCCGGGGTGCGTCCTGTTTGGGGGGGGGGGGGGGTGACACTGTTACGGGTGACAGCGGTAGCATAATAAATCTCGGCTTATGCTTTTGCTCCTGCCCGCCATATGCCCATGCGCGCTGTTAATGAGCAATCCAAACTTGACGATTTTCTAACCTTCCAAGCAAACGCAACGTACAGCTAATCGGTGATAGCTTTCAAATGTCATCCAAAATGCTCGGACACGGCAAACAACTTCATGTTCGGCTTCCGGTGCACCAACTCAAGTGGTGCCACTCGCAAGCTACTCAACCATTTTTGGGCGGTCCAGTCCGCTTGCGCACTGAGCTACTGGTGTTTGCTACCGGAATAAGGTGGCCAACTGCTGCCGATTACCTTTTCGTTCCCATCGACGCCTAATGTGGCAACCTTGAAGAATGGTAAAGAAAAGGTCGGGGAAGAAATTCTACGGTGGTTCCGGTGAGTACCACCAGCCCAAAACACGCAACTCACCGCGACTCGTACGTAACACAACCTCTCAAGAAGCCGAGGATCGTCGAGTGGCTGCTTGCATGCTGCTTCTGTATACCATTCAGAACCGATCGTACCGAAAAAGGCACATTTACATAACAGAAAAATTCAAGTGATATGTAAACTACTCCACTCCACAGGGCTATTGCGGCTATTGAAATGTGGCCACCAACACCATGCCTGTGCCGTGCATATAGAAAAGGTTTTCAAACGACTCTGCCTAAGGTAACAGCAGCCGATCGATCGAGTGAAGGAACGCCCGAAAATGTAAAACAGAGGCAAAGGGCCCAAGGGTCTCGTAAAACACGGAGGGAGAACTACGGAGCGGTGAATCACTGTACCTCCGTGGTGACTTCTTCTGCTATCACAAGTCAGAATCTTGGTAGAAGCCACCAAATTCCAACTCTCAATACTCTCAAACGAACAACGACATGGGCAGGGCAAGAGGTGGAACCCCAAGAAACGCGGGAATCGGGAAAAAGCAAAACCGGTAGCAACGTTTTTGTGGGATGGAGCGGTTCAGTGGCTATTATAATCTTCATCATCATCATAACGAGCATCTAATGGGAGGACTCGAAAGGAGCAACATCCGGTGCTCGATAGCCATCGAAGCGCTACGGAATGGTGATCGTTTTTTTCTCTTTCTTCTTTTTGTTTGTTTCTGGCACGAAACTGCCAGCACAGGAGTGCACCGTGTGCAGTGGTTCTGCATTCAAGTTGGTTTTAATTGAAGGAAGTGAGGGTTTTCTTCATCACGGGGTTGGTTAGCCTGAACCAGCAGCATAAATGTTCATTCCATGTCGAACTACTCGCGTCGTACGATTGCTTATCGTAAGTGGCAAGTCTGGAAATGTTAAGAAGCGTCTAGTACTTGTAAAATTATTATATTTATCATTGCAATTTGATCTGAATGATGTTTTTTACATTTAATTCCAATCTCTACGTACAGTGCGTACCTTAATTATGTGTGTGTTTTTTTACAATGTAAGATTATATTGATATGATGGAAATATTGTTCTAGTAAGCATCTCAAAAATATATTTTTTTATTTTATTCTAAAAAAAGGGAAAAATAGAAGCAGTATTAAAACATTTTCACTTTTTATTTTTTATTTATGAATAGTTTTTCAATTGCCAATGCCCCTTTTTTTGTTCAATTTTTAATATTTTCCCTTTCAGAAAGGGAGAGGTTCTTTTTTTTGTCTTCTTTGATTTTTCATATTTTTTTATTTTTTGGCAAATGATTTTTGCAGTTTTTTTTCTAATTGCTGAATTCAATTCTTATTTTATTTTTTTATGTGTTACTGTTTCAATCTATTCCAATAGATCTTATATATTTATTAATCATCACTAATGCTTAAATTTGAATTAAAACAACATTTTATGTATTTTTTTTTAATCCAAATTGAATGAAATTTCCCGCATACTAGCACAAAAAGAGATAAACAACTTTTGAGTAACCGGCCCATAAAACTTGAGAGGAACACATTACACGCAAATGATCCTAACTAAGGGAAAACATTTTTCACCTGCAAAGGCAAAATCATACAACTAACCAATTGGCTACTGTAGTGTACTGATGGGTTCTTACAAAGATATAATTTTACGGCAGAAATGTTCAATAGCAATTATGCTAACTAATGGGTTATTTGGTGCAAGTTCAACCACGTGAAGTATAAATCACACCGGACACTTAATAGGCAACGACTTGAAAACACAAAACCAATCTGCCGCAAATTTTGTTGTAAATTTAAATTATGGAAAACTTTCAAAAAAAAAGCGGCACATTGAATTAGCTATTCTGGTGGATTTTATTTTTTTGGGTTCATCCATTCATGTTTAAACCTTTTAAAAGGTCCAACTGGTCCAAAAGGTCAACTTCATTTTCACATCTCAAAAATGCAAAGAAAGAATACCTGGAGCCCTGTTTTGAGCGGGTGCAGATGCACTTCCACTTGAAGCTACGCTACTGCAGTGTGCTTTCACACCTTGCGGTTCCCTCACGTTGTACTCAGGTTTCTTCTGCCGAAGACAAAACATGATAAAAGGTAACCCAAACACACTCGCAGAGATCGCTAGGTAGGGAAGCAAAAAAACCAACAAAGAGCCAAAAAGCGCCAAACCGAAACCCGCTTTTGGAAGCTGCATCCGGAAGGGGCAACTTGGCGGGGTGAGTACTTAAAGTGCTCCCTCCCCATAAGTGCACCGGTGTCGAAACAACGCACATCGAAATGAAGGTGTGTACATCTTCCTTTCATTCTCGGTCTACCAAGCAAACACAAGATCTACCCACACACCAACACACACAGGGTGGTTTTTGGGACGGTTGTTAACCAAAAGAAGACGAACCCCCAAAAAACCCTTCGACGTTCTATTCAAGAGAGGGCCCGCAAAGTTGGTGCATTTTGTGTTCGCTTCTGTGCAACCCAGCTTCCCTTTATTTGTGTGCGTGTGTGTGTGTGTGTGTGTGTTTCGATCAGCATCCCCATGAAACCCACGATCGGACACTGTTTAAAAATACTCATATCTTATTTGTTGTTTACCTTACAACACATTTAACCTTTTCTTTCCACCAGCCCAAAAGCCAAAAACCAAACAGAGAGACGAAAAAAAGCAACTCCCGGTGCGATCGCGCTTCCCGGAAGATCGCCCTGCAATAGCTCCTGCTACTCATTTACTCCGTCCGAACTCGGAGCCCTTGGTTCTTCCTTTTGTTTACCGTTTGCCAAACCCGGGTGTTGTCGTTTCGTTTGCTTTTGCAAGCTTCAAAACGTGGCCGTTGCGCCGCATGTGAAAAACGATCGTTTGACGCTTCCAAGAAATTAAACCTCTGCCGCTATTGTTCTATCGGATTTGGGTCCTGTTTTTCTACCGTCCGTTTCGGTGCACCTTCTGCGGGCACCGAATTCGCACCGAAGCACAGAAACGTAATTTCGGTAGGAAAAACCTGCCCCGATCTGCTAGGGATTATGGCTTGGGGGATCGTAGCATAAACACTGTGTGTGTCGACCCATGGTCAGACAGTGCGGAGCCAACATGGCGCCCTGAATCGGACACACGAAATGGCCGCTCCGGGATCTTTTTTTTTTTTTTGGTTTTGTTTTGTTTAATCTTCAACTATGGAAAGTTTTCATTCCTTTTTGAACGCTTCAGTGCATCTCGTTGCGAAGCGATCTTGTTTTGTGCTCGTTTTTCTTAACACTTCGATACGTATCTTTTCAAAAAGGTGCAGCGTTACAATGATCTTTTGAAAGATAAATTTTAGGAAATGATAACTGAGAAATTTAAACGATTCTAAATAATGTGAATGAAGTGGAACTAATCCTTGTAATCTTCAAAACATGCGTTTAAATAGGTGATGAAAAAATAGTTTTTAATTTTATAAATGTTGATCCTACTAATTACCAATATCCTAATATCTTATCCTAATATAAAGATACTAATAGTAAAACCCAGCAGAAGTCCTGTTGACTTTTAAAAGTCTAATTTAAAAAGTCACCTCTTTTAGTAATTGAAAATATTTACATCTTTAAGAATGAAGAGAATATTTATTCTTAATCTCTGTTAAGTATTTCAATTTAAAAAAATCATTTTCTTACAAACTTGTTCGTAATAAATGTTGAAAAAAATACACCAACCTTCTGTACATCAAGAAAATAAGTTCAAGTCCAACCTTCCACCACAGCAACAAATGCTGCTTCCCTTGCCGAGAAACTTAAAACAACCCCGAGGGCGGGGGGGCTTTTTGTTTTACTCCCATTCCTCCCCGCCCCCCCCCCCCCCCCTCCTCCCTGCAATAACCTCCAAACGTCAAAAAGAACGCAGTTAATGTTTGCTGTGGAACACGGTTTAAAGAAAAAGAGGAGAAAATAAAACAACAAAACAAATTCGAATCCACTCCGCCGCAGCACGGTTTTTGTGCACACACAGCATCCAAAAAACCGTGTGGTGAGTTTATCGCGCGCCTGGTGGCGCCTAGTTTGCCCTCGCACACGAGACTGATCGGCGACTGGTCGTAGTGGAAACGGGACGGAGCGAACGAACCGCACCGGAAAGAGCGAGAGCGCAACTCACAGAAACCGAGTGCTCGAACGAAAGAGGGTGCGAGAATGAAAAGGAGAGAGAGAAAGAGAACAAGAGAGGGCAAAAGAGCGGGGCTTTAATTAACCATCCTGTGTGCGTGTGTGTGTGTGTGTGTGTGTGTGGGGAGGGGAAGGGGGTTTGCCGTGATGTGGTTGATGCTGTTATTATTATTGCAAAGAACGAAAACAACACAAAAAAACCAGCAGGCAGTATGAGAAGTCTACAAGAAGTTGGTGCAGATTAAGCGCAAGAGATCATCCACTACTAGTAACAAACACAAACAACAAGGTGGTAGAAAACGCACCCGCTTAAGCACGGATATAAAATAAAAATAAAAATCCCTTTTTGCTCTCAAATCTCCCGTACCGCGGGCCTTTTAGGCGCCGCCACGTACACCACGGGTCGACGGGACGGACGGTGAGCGAAGCTCATAATTTGTGAAATGAAAACTTCCTGTCACACACCCTTGTCGCTGATCACGCACACATTCCGCCGTTGTGTTGGCGCTTCGATCTCCTTCGATCATACGCTCCATGGAATAGCTCGGTAAACGCGCACGCCTGTGTGTGTGTGTGTGTCTGTCTGTACGTGTGTTTGCAGTTGATCGAAGCTGGTTTGGCGCCGCCTGTTCCGATCTCGCTCTAGCGCACCGATCGTTTACTGCTGCTCTCCATTCACGTAAGTCCCGTCCTGTTCGCGCAACCGCGATCGTGTACGATCGATTCGGTTCATCCGGCTCATGCGTTTTAAATAAACGACTCATGCTCAAGGTGTGTGCTGACGATCGTTCATTCTGGAAAAAGCAATGAGACAGAGGTAAAAAAAACGGAATGGGCCACTATGCGAGATAAAAATTGAAAATTTATAAAAACCCATTATTCTTTTCGTGTTTCTTTTAGTGCATGCCACGTCTTTCACCCTTGTTTGCTCCCTTTCGTAAGGATGACCTGTCCGCTATAATAAGAAGACCCGCATACCTACACTTTCTTGTGTATTTTTCTCTTGCTCGTTTGTGTATCCCTTTCTCTCTCTTTCTCTCTCGTTCGAACGATCCTACCCGGATTTGTTTGGTTGGCCGTGCATCCGTGCGATCGTTACATTGCACCGCGTGGCAGGTTTCGGTTGCAACCAGGATCTTCGTGCCAGAACGGAACCTGCATACATTCCCTTTTTTTACGCACGTGTGTGTGTATGTATATACACACACAGAATCGAATCCTGCCAAAGCACAAACGAAAAAGAAAAATTTAGAACAAAACTACCCATCACAGGAAGGACTGTTTGTGAAGGAAAAAGAGATTAAGCAAAGAAGGGAAAAAATACAAGGCGACTTAAATCGAATTTTGTAAAAGGTATCATATAAACGGAATAAAAGAAGAAACTAAATAGAAGCAAAAAAAAATATTCCATCCGAAAAGGAGTTCGAAAGAATGCGAAGCCAGAATATATGCGCAGGAGATAACAAAAGCAGTTCGATTTTTTTCTCCCTTTATTTCTTCGCTCGGTAAGGTAACAAGCAACAAAAAAGGTAAACGAAGAAAACAAAACGATAGCGAACAATCGAAGGAAAAGGAAATCGAAACGTGTAACAATAACAGGCAACGGAAAGGAAGACACACCCGAAAGGAAATCGAACAACGAAAGACAGACAAACATGCAACCACGCAAGAACGCCAACAGGGCAAGAGAACTAAATCAAGCGTAAGGTAAAATAACTTCTACAATGGGAGGACGGAAAAGGTGCGAGTGTCGGGTACGGAAGGGTTTTGGGAGGATGCGCCCAAAAGTGGGCGCAAGAAGAAGACGACCGCGAAACCCAGCCCCGCCGGCCCACCTTAACAAACCAACAACAGCAACGAAAAACCTGTATCGAAAGATGTAAACTATGTTTGGAAAATCATTAATGCGCTGGAAAGTCGCCCCGAGACTCAAAGACCCCCCTTCGCATCCCCTACCGCACCCTTTCCACGTGCACTGCTGACGATGGTGGTGGCGCGTGATGGCGAAAGGAAATGAAGGCGATGGCCACGCAAACGCAAACAAGATTTTCTTCACTTTCCACCACCCACCCCCGCACCGGCCACCTAACGCCCTTCTGGTCCAAAGCATCTCCTTCTGCCGTGACGATCGCGCCCAGTCATCCTGGCTCCTTTTCAAACTCGGAGGGAGACTTGTATTGGGTGGGAGGTGGTGAGGGGTGGGGTGTTAGTATTGTGGAGCATGATCCCGGCCCGGTCTCTTGACCACATGCGGCAGAAGAAGGAAGAAGCAAACGCGACGCCTTCTTGATCACCATGACCAAATAGGAGCGCACCGCCACCGCGGTGGGCACGACCGAGGCCCGAAAAAGGGGAAAAGAAAGACATGACGGCGACAACTGGTTGGAATTGGCAGCTTCACGCAGATGAAAGCGATCGGTTGAATGAGCGTGAACGAGACGGATGAAGGGATGGTGGGGGGAGTAGCAGGGAGGAACGAGTGCTCCACACACCTGTCACGCCATCGCGCGCCGTTCATTACGCGGCCCGAGAACAAGCTAAACCGGAGGCGCTTCGAGTTCGATCGGCGTCGCCAGCCAAAGCGGCGCATCTGCGATCCAGGGCCAACGTCAAGCATCGCTGTGTGCGTGAGGAACGCGTGCATCATCCAAAACACCATCACGCGCGTATACGCGCAGCCTCCTGCTTGTATCGTGTGGCCCGATCCCGTGATACGTGTGTTTCGAGATTCACACCGATCGAGCGAGCGAGTGAGCGAGAGAGCACCACAACCAACCGCTGAACCGAGTAGAACGGCTCACCATGGCGCCCAGATTTGGTGGAGTAGGAGCTGTGGGAGGGAAGGAAGAAGGGGTTTTTTGTGAGAAGGCGAGCGGGAAGGGGGGAGAAGATTAGCGGACAGAATTTTATGCCAACGCACGATTGAACGTACGAAGTAACGATGATGATGATGATGATCATCATCATCCACATGCTGGTGGTTTCCACTCACAGACAGCGGGTCAGGGATGTAGGTAAGTGAATGATGCGAGCCGGGTGATTTTTCATTCCATCTCACCGATTGGGGGCGCGCACGGTACACAACCGTGAAACGGGGGTGAAACGTTCAATAGCGCCACGTAGCGAGATTTAGTGATCGTAAGCAGGAACAAGTTCTGCCGTTTCGTGTCGTTACTGTACAGGGAGATCGAACGGTTCATGAGATTTGGGTGATGGTTTTATTTTTTTTTTTTGAGTGAGAGGTTTAATTTATAACATCTAAAATATGTGTGCCGGAAAGGAGTGTTAAGTGAGAAGGATTGAAATTAACTTTTATGAAAATGTGGCCTTCAATTAATGCCCAGATAATATTGAATATATCATATTTATATATGTTATTAGTCTTTTTAATGTTTATTTCTATAACAGCAGTCAGACATATGAGTCACAGCACAAACTGATTTAAAAATCGTTTATCTGAACATCAGCTGTTAGAGTATACAATATTTATTATTGCAGAAAAAAATGTTAATTCCAGCTAGAATATCCTCATAAATTTTGATGAACATATTATGCATAGAAAGATATCAATATCCGTATCCGAAGAATTCATGTCATCACACTAGAGTGAGATCAGATTTCAATTGATCCGACCGATCGTGACAGGTATAGGAATATTGAGTGACCTGATTTCATTGATATCTTGGCTCAGATGAGATCTTGATCCAGAGAATGTTTCGGTTCGGTGCAAAAATTAACGAATGTCTCTTAGATATGTTAGGAGAGGAAAATGTCCAGAGGATGTAATGTCCATATTTGTTGAAGGCATTAAAATAGTCGTCTTGCTGAGTCGCAGGATGATCTCACTAACATATAGTGACGTATTTACTCGGCATGTCATGAGATTGGTATCGGACAACCCAAAAACCATGAAGTTCAAATGGACAAAAGATGAAGTCCACAGAACCGTAAGGTTTTTTTTTATTTTAACTATCGCAACTCCAACTTTTTGAGCGTCGTTTATTAAAGGATTTAAATGCCTCAAAAGCAAATAATTGAAAGTGTCTTTGCAGCAATTTCTTTTGGAGAGATGAGTATAGCCGGACTTTAAAGCCTCAAATGTAAGAGTCTTTTCAGTAATTCCTTTTTTGATAGCAACTTTTCTTGTATGAAAATCTTCTAACACCATACCATTTAATACTTATGAAAAAGTGTTTTCAAATCATTTTTCATCAAATAGTTTTTTATAACTTTTCTCATCTGTCAAGGATCTTCCACAGAGAATAGTTCACGATCGTAACTAAATGAATCGATTAACCCAAAACCATACTAACACAACATGACACAATGTAAGTTTGCAGTAAAATGAGTAACAGGAGAGCTTCAGAAACGAATAGAAGCGTTAGCTTTCATTACAAAGCATTCACATCATTACAAAGATTGTCACAGGAAGCATATAATTAGCTTCCCTTCGTTCGTGATCGTGACAATCGATCAAGGTCGATATGAGCAACAACAACGAAAAAAAACCCCTTTTCTTCGCTTGCCTTCAGAGACCTTAACGAGTTGATATGATTGTTCGTGATTTTTTTTTTCCCCTAGAATGCACCTTCAGCAAAGCAAATTACCGGTAATTGTCATTATGATGAGTCAACATACGTTCGCACATATGAAGCTCAAATGAGGCGCCAGCATGAAGTTGTGTGTTTACCCTTAACGTCCACATCATCAGATTCTGTATTCTCCCACACACTGTGTGTCTGGAAGTGAACGTACGTATGTTTGTTTAAACATTTGCTTTGTGTCTAAAATCCTTACGTAGGGGATTTTTTGTTTGTTATTGTTTCAACAAGCTTTATAAACCGATAACCGAGCAGCATTAAAGCAAAACCCCGATCGATTGAACGGAAAATAACCACAGAATTGAGCTTATATTTCGAGCTGATTGTAGCACATTCTAATGTATCCTCAAGGTTGGATTGTTCATTAGAGAGTGATTAAGAGTGTGGCGTCGGGGTAATCAAAGATAATGAAGTGCAGTTAGTGGTGGAGGATGGAAAGATGACTGTGACAATTTTCATATACACTGGTGGGATAAAAATTAATTACAAATTTTAATTTTCATAATTATTGTTGTTGATGTGAGAAATCGGAAAAACTTAAATGCTTTTCTTAAATAAATTAATAGCAGTTTATAAGCGATCATGTCCATCATACTGGTATGATAAATTTAGTTGTTTAGTGAAAAGCCAGGGAGCAGATGAAAGTCGTTTCACGATCTTCAGTGTTCGGTTGATCCTAACTGGACCCGAGACACTAAATGTACCAGATTAAGAGTTTTAATACACATCAGACCATCTTGATCGATTTTTAGGTGCGATTGATTTGTTGCCTATTAACCACATGCTTTTAATTAGCACTCCCCTACACAAAGTAATGAACTCGATTGCATCATCATTTCGTTGTATTGAACTCTCACTCTAATGGGCGCTAAGCCGGCGGAATAAGGCAATAGCTAACAGCTTGCCGTGTGTGAGGTCGTAAAGCCCTTTGTGTAGACAGTACCAGACAAATTGTCGCCACAGTGAAACCACTGAGATAAAGCGTTGCACAGTTGTCGCTGTTGAATAACATGATTTTTTTTTCTGTTACTCTTATCGAAAAGTTAGAGACTTGTAGGATTGTGGTAGGTTAATTATGTGATGAGAATGACACCGAACAAACCGAATAGGTACAAAAGAACATCTTGTAACATGCTCCCCATTTGGAAAACTGAAAGTTTTAACGACTAACAATTTTTATTGTTTAATAACTGATATATACTAATTTTATATTTATTACCTATACTTATATTTGCATATTATAATTACTATTTTTTTTCTTTTCAAATTATTAAATAGAAATTAAATTTAAGAAGAACAGCAGCAGAGAAACACTTTGAAGCATGATTAAAATTCCTTCAATGATAATTAGCCTGCCACAAGTGCACCGCTCGCAAACATTCCACGAAAGGATTTTAAATATTTCGTTTGTGAGACAGTATTTATCAGAATTCCCCAAGTTTCTCTTCTGGCCCGCGGGCTTGGCAATAGCATTCTAATGCCGATATTGAACAACCTCCTCACCATATCATCAAGCACCATCCGTCCCAGTAACGTTAACGATTTAGAACGCACGTTCACCGGAAATGACTCCCACTCGCGAACGGCCCTGCATCATTATGGCACCCTGTTGCCGCTCCCTCGATCCGACCGCACCCACCACGGTCCGTGTGCATACATTCTGCGCCAAACATTGTGCATGGCTGGATTACCCGCGATCGCGATTATGCAGCGTCAGCGGCAGACAGCATGGAGTTTTTGCTTCTCTTTGCATTAGCATCGATGCTCTAGCGTTGGTGTTGCTGTCCCACAACACACACACACGAACACCCTTCCCACACATCTTCAAGGGGGACGCACCCACACACACACACCCGCTGGCGTCATTGCGTTGAGTCAACAGTGCAAATGGTGTGGCAGCCAGGCAGACGCCGCCATTCGCAGTACATCTGAGAAAGAAAAACGAGAATTACAAGCGACAAGAAGCAAGAGCGCCGTGATCATGGGGTTTTGGGGGATGGGAGGGGAAAGAAATCCAAAAAGCAACAAGTAACCCTTCTTCTATGCTTTGGGCGCTTGCTAAGCGTTCGTATGTTAGCGTTGAAGATGTGTATGCTTCGTTCCCGTTTTCTTCATCTCTCCATCGGGAAGAAGCGAAATGCTCAGAATCACGTTTTGTTTGCTGTGCTTCAAAGTTGCCATCGGAGGTTTTTTTTGTATGCCTACTGCGATCAGCGTGGATCTTGAGGCTTGAATAATCATCGTTCTTGATGTTGTGAGCTGTAGCAACCAGAACGATCCAACATACAGACGATCGTACTAGCGTACGATCGTAAATGGGGATTTTATTGCGATTATGCAATAATGTTCTTTCTCAAGTGTTATGTGAGATACTAACTTTACTAAATGACTTTCGCAACATTAAATTTCAATAAATAGGATTATGTTTTTTGAATCTCTTTTCCCAATAGCAACATTTTTAGTATACCTTCATTCATCACAGTTTAGTAAACGATCTGGTGATGATAGAAAGCGTTACACACTGTACCAAAATTAGCTAACTCAGTTTGTCATTGGCGCTATTTTTCCGCGTTCTTCCCGGTTCTTCAGACAGCTTCAGCTTCTGTTCTGTGTGTGTGTGTGTGTGTTTGGAGGTAGAGGAACACAAGCAGGCGCAAAATGCTACCGACCACGTGCGCTTAAGCCGTCATCAAGAGTTCCATTTTAATTCGAACGCGGATTTCGCGATGACTTTTGACTTTCTCGATCATACGCGCAACGATCACGTTGTGTAGCGAGCAGCTTCTTCACTGATTTCTAATACTGGCTTCTTTATTAACCGATAAAAAAAGTGAGAGAAGTAAGCAAAACTTACCATCCAAAGTCTCGAAGGACTTTTCGGAAATTCACTTGACAACTGGCCAGGTTCCCACAGGCTTACCTTTCTGTGACACACTTTAATCGGTTTTTAAACGTGCAATAAAATTAGTACGATTGCGCGATCGTCTTATCGGTATCGGCGTTGATCCAGTTCCATAATTATTACACCTCGAAATTGTTGCTCCCCAGATCTGGCAGCTTTCTCACGCTCCACAAATCGCCCTTCAGTAGGTCAGTGAAAGGAATCCCCCCCGAAAAGACGAAGGACATCCCAGGCGTTCTGTATACGTTTTTGTTGCTTTTTTTCTTCCGATCTCCAACCACCACGGCAAAGGAAAGTCAAGGAAAGGTCCTACCTTGTCCGGCGCCTTTCGCGCATCGGCACACAAAACTAGCTGCGAGGTCACACCGGCCACCGATGGCGGTGAAGGACAAAAGGACAAGAAAAACTCGCACCGCATTCAGCCGGCAGCGCTTTCGCTGTTGCGCAATTGTGGCGAGAGGACGTAGGGGGTGGGGAGGGGGGGGAGTTCACCGGCGGGTTGCAGGTGCGTAAGTGTCGGCGATACCCGAAGGTGACCGCAACCGGTGGGTTGAATTATGATCTAGATTTTGCGGGAGGATGGCGCATTTGTAGTGTTCTTTTTAGCCGCTCACTGACTCTATCGGCCTCAAGGACCTTTCACTGGTTGCAGTTTTTAAGGTTATGCAACATGGTCCGCACCGGTTCGCAGGACACAGCAGTTCCCGAGACCACCCGAGATACCCACTGTGTCCGTCAATGGGATGACCGTGATGGGGTACAGGTAGAAACGGCACGTTTCCGCCTGATACGCACGTTTATTCTGTCTGTACCATTGACCTTAGAACCGAAATGTCATAACTTCGCACCTCATTTGGACTAAGTGCACCTATGGGTAGCCCGGTTATATCTTCGCGACTTATGTAATGTAAGCCATGTCGGTTCTTTTTTTAACTATTCTGGGCAATTATCAATTTCAGACAAACTAGCAAGCAAGAAACGATTGAGTTGCAGGTTAATATAAGGTCACACTGACCTTGTTCCAATGTTTCTATTGTGTTCTTTTAAAGCTTGATATTTTTCTTATCATTTGAGGCTGCTTTACCTTAGTTCTCTACTCAATTGAACTTCTCTAATCTTCAGTATTGCCTTTCGTATCGTAATGTATCGTATCGTATGAGGTAACGAACAATTATACTCACCAGAATCCTCGAAATCTTCTATAAAAGGTAATAAGATTTTAACAACTTATACAACCTAGATTCAAATTATGTATAAATTCTTATCGATTAGAACTCTTTAACCATCGGTTGCTCAGGTACTCGAACCTGGAGCTCCGGGAATAGACATAACTTTATCGTCGACCATGTCACAAATGTCATCCTGATGGTCGTAGTGCAACCTCATCGATTGGGTACAGAATTATTAAAATTTAAGCTACTGGTTTCATAAGTTAAAGGCATTAAAACATTTAAAGCAACTGGTTTGAATGTCCTTGGAGATCATTGACATCCTTCGATGTCTGAAAGTCCTGAAACCGATGCAAAATTTAAAGAAAAAAACAGAAGGTCAAATCATTAGATATCAGTCCAGACCTGATAGATTCGATACAATAGCTGAAAATTCCCTTTTACTTCTATAAATACTTTAATTCTTTTTATTTTCTAATTCGCAGCACTTGCGCTTAGGGTATATTGCACTTGCCAATGCTCTTGCCGTAATGTGCTGTACTACTTGTAAGGTCTCCGCTTCCCTGCTCATTCCCTTTTTCGAAAAAAAAGATTGGTAATGACATTTTGACTGCGTTCCGGTAGTGACCTCTCGGGCGAATGGACCATCGCTACACCTCCAACACGCTCGTGGAACCTCGCAGCGGGAGGAAAAGAGAACCGAAGAACGCATCATTCATCGGACGATGCTGCTTCCAGCCGCGCGACGCTTTGTCTGGTGTTCACCAGGGACGGACGCCCGAGCACAGCGAGCGAGCGAGCCGCCGTGGCGACAATTTGTCTGGTGCGGTCTAGGCAGGCCTTGCGCTCACTCAACAGCGAGCTGTTGCTTTTGCTTCCGCGCCTTCCATCGCAGTGTGCATGTGTATGAGCGATGTATACCAGTGTGCGAAAGCAATAGAACGAGAGATGCCGACACAATAATCGAACCATTGCGTTAGGGGTGTGCATGTGTGTGTGTGGAAATGTGCGTACGTTGGAGCTAGTCTGAACAAGCGAGACCGAGTGTCAGCTACATTATCGCGATGCGATGCTAATGCTGCGTTGCCACGTTTGCTTCTCACATGCACACACATAACTACACGACAGTAGCGGCGCGGTCATGCCTGTATGCTTGTTCAAAGAAAACGAGTATCATCGGCCGATCATTGAATGAGTGAGATGAAAAAAGCCAGAGCGAGATAAGCGCTCTCTCAACTAACAAACGGTGGAGCGAAAGAGAAAATGGCTTTTTTTTTTAGCGAACTCGCGGTTTATTTTAACATTTTTGGCACAGCTATAAGTGGTGCCAAAATGACACGATCGACGGTGACCGGAGAGTGTGCCGGAGGGGGGGGGGGGGACGTGAATGTGTCAAATTGAAATTATTTTTAGGGGGTTATTTTCCTCCCCTTTTCCCCTTCACCTCATACAAAAAGCTGCCCCAACCCTTGGGATCACTGTTGGGGTGCGTCGATAAATCATCTCCGTTTTGGAATCTGCTCGCCTCCCCGATCTTGAGGCACGATCGAACGAGATGAGCTGTCACGCATGCGGAAACACGCGGCGGGTTTGCGAGGGTGAAAGGTGAAGGTGGTTTAGCCGCCCCAGCAAAAGCGGCGGCATGGATGACGGCAACAGGGCAACCAACTAGCAACACGCACACACACACACACACACACACACACACATGCAGAGAACGGTTAGAAAACGAGTTGTGTCGCGTCCGTTTGTTATGTTGGCAAAGGGGATGAAGCCGGAAGAGGGAATGCACAGTGCGGGGTGGATGAGGGAATATTTCGATCTCGCAGTCCGGTCAGACCGAGTGGCATTCTCGAGATCGCAAAACTGTGTGTGCGCGAGTGAGAACGAAAGAAAGAGAGCGAGGGAGAGAGTAAGGGCGAAAGAAAAAGAACGGACGCTCCGGTAGACCAGTAGGCGTTATGAATGTGGCGAACGGCAACACATACACACGGATAAATATCAGCCCCTTTGCTGACGGCTGACTGTCTCGTTTGGCTGCGCGTTCCGCGTCTGTTCCCCCTCCGCAAACGCGTTTGCTTCCACAAACAGCCGGACGACATTCCATCGAACGGACCAACACACCGCACACCCGCAACCATCGTTCCGCACCTGTACCGCAGGAAAGACGCGTTGAAACGAGTTTACTGTCTCTCTCTCTCTCTCGCCCGCTCTTTCTCTCGCATCAACACACACCAGCAGGGCAGGTTCTGGCACTTGACTCGCGGAACAGGACGCAACGAAAAGGGTCTCGCTCTTGCTCGCTCTTCCTCTCGCGCACGATCATGTGACGAAGCATGAATCAACCACACACGCACACAAACTCGCCGACCGTACACGCCCGCGGTACGGCGCGGCGTGTGAGTGTGTGTGGGTGTTATCGGTTGTGCCGCGGCACACATATGCACACCCATACCACGACCGTGATCGACGAACGAATCGTCGGGTTCGGCTTCGGAGAAAGAGATTTTTTTTTAATTCTTCATAGAAACTGCAGCAGGGCGCACGCACGTTTCTCGCGAAGCTCGCAGCAGGCCAGTCAGTCAGCCAGCGAACAGTAGTACAGTCTGACACACTCGCAGTATTTCAGGTGTTGTCACTTTGCAAACACACCTCAACAGCAGCGGGCAGCAAAACGGTTCCCGTCGGTCTCGCGTTCTTCCCGATTGTTTATTGCGTTCCGTTTTCTGGACTACTATTGTTTTTTTTTGCAAATCAAAAGAAAAAACCAAACAAACGTCCGTTTAGCGCAGTGATACAGTGTGTGTTCTTCCGGTGCCTTCGATTATTTTTCTCCGGTGACAAGTGTGTTACTCCCGGCTCTGGGTACCGTCATGTGCAAGTGTGCAGTGTGTTGCGCGTTATACAATAACAGCAAAAGACGGGAGATAATTACGCTCGTGTGTTTTTTTTTGTTGAGCCGAGCGATTTCGGTTTTCTAATTACCCCTTTCGGTACACGCGATAATAGTTGCTGCTAAGTGGATTGATTGGAAAACACAATTTTCGGGCCAAGTGTTACTACCGAGATACATATCATCAGTGCGGTGCAGTGCAATCGGAATCACAGCAAAACACACAAACCTAACCCGCTCTGGTGTTCATATAGCGAAAGGGAGGGTGAAGAAAAAAGAAGAAGCAAAACTTCATGCAAGAAACGCCACCGGGCGTCTCCATAAAGCAGGCGGCGTATTATTGTTTTGACAGTTTTTAAACAGTACACAACAAAACTTCAAAAATCGAACAGCAATGTTTGTGCCGTATCGTAATGTGCCACAAGTAAATCGCATCATATCAAGCGTTAATAATCACAACACCGAGTGCCTTTAAGCTTTGTTCGAAGTGTGTTTGCGTGTGTGTATGTGTACCGCCCGATTTGTAGTGGTGTAAAACAGGGAAGGCGGTTTCTTTTCCCCAAAAAAACAACAAAAAAAACGTTTCCACGTGCCTTAAAGGATAGAAAATAAAACAAAAGCAAAACGATAAACAAGCGGTGGTTTGTTTGAATGTGCGGAAATTACGAACAACAGAAACAGCAGAGAATGGCACACGGTTCACTAACGGTTGCGGGAATGATTGTCAAAAGTGAATCGTCCACTGGGTCGTCCGGACGGACGGGTGCCATCGTTACCGGCACCGGTTCATCATCGCCCTCGACCACGACCGCACACAATTCCGCCAAGATGGGTTCGCGGCGCATCTTTACGCCACAGTTCAAGCTACAGGTGCTCGACTCGTACCGGAACGATGGTGACTGCAAGGGAAACCAAAGGGCAACCGCCCGCAAGTATGGCATTCACCGGCGGCAAATTCAAAAATGGCTGCAGGTGGAAAACAATCTTCGTTCGGTCGTAGCAAATGGTGGTGGTAATAGTAGCAGCAGCAGCAGCAGCAACAACAACGGTCATCACCCGAGCAGCGGTAGTAATGCCGGCGGTTCCGGAAGCTCGACAGGAGTGACGGGTCACGGTAGCAGCAGCAGCAGCAGCGCCAACACTAACAGCGGTGCATCGATGAAAATAAATCTTCTAAATCATCACCATCACCAGCATCATCCTGCGGCACATTATGTGCATCCGTCGCATCATCACCTACATTATCAGCCGATGCACCATCATCATGCGCCGGGTTTGACGGGTTTAATGCAAGCGCCATCGGTAGCAGCGGCGGCAGCAGCCGCAGCAGCAGCAGCAGCGGCAGCGCACTATCACCATCACCAGCACCATATGCACCAGCAGCAACAGCCGGTACATCCACTGGCGTTTCATCCGATCGCTGTACCACCGGTACAGCACCAGTCGCAACCGCAGCAGCAACAGCAGCAGCAAGTTGGATTAGACACCGTCAGACAACGCGTCGCACGTAATGGCGCAAGCGCCACCGGTCTGCTGTCACCCGTTCTGTCCCACACAGGTGCCACATCTGCCGCAGTACCTGTATCCTCCTGCTCACCCCTCTCGGTTGCCTCCTCATCCTCTGGAGCACATTCGGCTTCGTCGCTCTGTTCGGCGTCACCCAACTCGATGGTGCGGTCCCCATCATCGCATCAGTTGCTCGCATTAAGTGACCCAGCAGCGCCATCTGGTGGCGATACGATGGCGAACCAAACACACCATCACCAACAATCTGTCATCTTTTCGCCCGTACCGTTGCTGGCCGGCGCGACACCAACAGCACTGTCGTCGACCGGTGGTGCGAACGATACACACTACTATGGCCATATACGTGCGGTCGCAGCAGCGGCACAGGCTGCTGCAGCAGCCGCCGTCACTGCTGCCGCCGCTACCGCCCACCGTTACGATCATCCGATCGATCTCTCCCGGCCGGGGTTACAGTCCGCTCCTTCGCCCGTTCCTTCCTGCCAGCAGCACGCGCACTACAAGCCCGAACCGATCGCGTTCGATCGTACGGTAAAGGTGGAACAGGTGGAGTGTGAAGAGGAGGAAATTAGTGTGGAAGAAGTCGACGACGATCGTGTCGGTGCGATGGAACAGGCGTGGGATCTTTCCTGCCGTCGGTCCGCTACTGCTGCTACCACACTGCCGGAACGCAAACGATCCGCATCGGCAATGAGCGGTCCGATCGTGTCGCCCGACACAAGCCGACCTGCCAAATCGGTGAAGCTGTTCAAACCGTACCTGCTCGACGAGAAGGAACCGGAAGACAAAACCGTCTGCCCCAAGCAACAGCGACCCGATTCTGCGCTCGCCGACGATGATAAGGATTCGACGCGTGAATCTCCTGCGATCGTTGAACGGCCGATGACACCTACATTAATTGGTGCACGATCGTTACATTCGTACCACCATCAGCAGCAGCAGCAGCAGTATCCAATCATCTGGAGCGCTAGTTCACCTGCCTACTATGAGCAGCACGCGTACGAGCTTAGTCCACCGGCGTATCTGCTTGCCGCACAGTCATCGCATGGAACCGGCGGGAGTACCGATGCACCGTCCAGTACTACAGTACCGACTGGGCGAGGTTGCTGGAGCTCACCGCAAGCATCGCCCGTGTCCGGGTACGATAGTTCCACCTCGATCTCATCCGTCTGCAGCGGTCCGGAAGAGGACAACACCAGCCATAGCAGCAGTTCCAGCCACAGTAGCCACGGTCAGTCGGAAAAGCTGAAGCAGCAAGCCATCGACAGCTTCTACCATGATGTGGCCTGCCGCGGTGACTACCGTGCGGTCGCCACCAAGTACAACATCAGCCGCAAGTATGTGGAGAAGTGGTTGCAGCAGGAGCAGGAAGATGATCACCATCATCATCCGCATGGTGAAGTGATCGCGCCATCACCAGCTTCCGGTCCGCTCGGTGGTACCGTGCGATCACCCGTCGTGGTTGGATGATTTCATTCTGGCAGCAGTACGTCGGGTGTGCTAGGTGCATAGCAGATGTAGCAGTTTTGTTGTTTGTTTGTAGGCCATTTAATCATATTTGTTTTATTTAACTGAAATGTGATATTTTACTATATTGGATATTTGAACATACAGGGGAGGGATGAATCGTAATGTCTTAAATGCGTAAAAAAGAACAGTTTGCAAAGATGGAACGAAAGAGAGAGAGAGAGAGAGAGAGAGAGAAAGAGAGAGAGAGAGAGAGAGAGAGAGAGAGAGAGCAAAAAAAGAAATGAAGAAAAAAGGATGTACCAGAACGAGCAGGTCTTGTTTTAGGTTTCTGCTGGAATGGGGTTTTGCGCAGGTGTCGATCGGGGATTAACACCAACCCTGACGCACCTTATCATCCTGAATTCTAACTTTCTTTTTCTTTCTATAGTTTGATCTCCAGCTACTCGAAGGGTAGAGCGGAAAATGCGGGATTTCCCCACCATTATAAACACACACACACACACAATCCGAGCTTCGCTCTCGCAGGTGCCATAATTGAAGGTGCCATTAGCATGTTCTCCACAGAAACCGAATCGCTTACACCTAGACATATGTCTTCAATTGAGGATAGCTAATGGGTCAATTGAATAGGATTGGAATAGAGCACCCTTAACACCTTGAGATCCTCGAACACAGGTAGCCTCGTATCGGTTGACCTGACAGGATCGGGAAGACTTGCTTACATTCGGACGGGTTTCAACTATTACACGGGCGTACAGGGTACACAGGTGGGCATGTCGTTTTCCAATTGTCGAACGCAAACGGGGACCAACAACAACAACAACAACAAAATATATGCAAAACTGATGATTTGCATTTTACAACATACACAGGGACACACATCCTTACCACCCGAAAAAGGTCTACCGATGGGCCGTATCTTTTCGCACCTTTTTGCTTGTTCTTTTCGTTTTTGGCACCAAGTGTATTTAGAGTGTTAAGGTACTGTTTGGGAATTTCCCAAAAATCCACCGACGAACAAATAGCGACGCATATCCGAGGAAACTGATAGAGGGAGAGAGAGAAAGAGAGCGAGAAAAGGGTAGTAGTTCTGATGGGTGCAATGTGCGCTACCGGTGGTACTTTGCAGCAGAAGTTTCACATAACAGGGGCAATGTTTTAAAATAATTGCTTCGCATATGCACTTCTTGAACTAGACCCTATTATTACGCATCGACCTCATTCGTTCGCAGCACCGGGTTGGACAAATATGTTTGCTAGCGCGTTATTGATGTGTTTGTGATTTTTTGTTTTTGTTCGTTTTTGGCTTTGGATTTTGAGTCACCTGTAAGCTTCTTTTTGTTTTGCTGTGCTGTGTAGATACCCCAGTGCCCGGTTGTCACCCAATGTTAGGGTTAACCGGTGTTCCGCTTGATTACGATCGAGGAGGGATGGAGCGGTTTTATGTTTCTGGCTTGCATCATCATACCTTTCGAGCGGTAGCTAAAATTAGACTTCAATTGGCGAAGTGCAGTACATGGGGCCCCCCCTTCTGCGGGTGGATCAAAACAGTGTAGCGAGCAAAAAATGAAAACAAAAAAACACACAAGACACTCAAGCAATAACGTATGAAACGACAAACAGAACCAGGCTTTGAAAACAAACGTAAAAGAGAGAAGAAGAAAAAAAACCGATCATATCCTGTGACTGTTGTGGTGTAGGAAAATTTAGCAACTGTTAATGCCAGGGCGTTGCATCGTAAGGGGCTGGGCAAAAGAAACCACCATTTGAGGGCAAAACAAAGGGTCAAGATCACCGAAAGGGAAGCGCTCAAGTCAGCAAATGAGTCTTAAGATATGTCTTTTTTTAGGCATCGGAATCAAATCAAAGCCTTAATCACTTATAAAACCCGCACTATGCAATGCAACCGAAAACTTGACTGATTTGTAACGGTGCATATTAACTTAAATTGGACTTTTTCTCGATCTCTATGTTTCTCTCTCTCTCTCTATCGCTCCTTTTGACACTATCTCCCGTAAAGGTGCCAACAGATCGTAAACGATGTGGTGTACAGTAGATGAAGTTTTTTCTTTGTGCGTGCATATTTAACGATACGTTTAAGAAACTAAACATGAGCTAGAGTTAAGTAAGAATTATTTGTAATATACTGTTTTGTGTAAGCAGTAAAGAGGGGAAATGTTATGAAACACTATTCTATTAGCACGATACTACCTGCTCTAGCGATTTGTTTGATTTGCAAACTCGAATCCACCTCCACCTCTTTATAGCCTTTTATTTGCCCAAATCGCAAATCCCTTCCCAAATCCCGTTCCCTCTACCATCCCCTAAATCGAGTTCTTCCACCAGAGCAGAGTGTAACGGTTTACGGAAAACAACTACAGGAAAGCGCGTAATATCAACAAAAAAAAGTAATAGCAACGTAATTGTGAACTTCGAGTGCCTACATGAAAACGAATCAAACGTTTAGTAGTGGTTAGTTGTAGATGTATTATCATAATTTAAACCATTGCGATAGAAAGTAAAACTATTAAAGCAAGCAGAAACGAGCTTAGCGTAGTGTAGTGGAGAGCGTTCATATACATATATACTATTATAGATTAATATCCTAAGACAAACAGATCAAATACTTATCACACGCAAGGTTAAACAGATAGGTAATAGTGTGGGAAGAACGACGGGGGAAAGAAAGCCATGTGAAGCGAAACCACACACCATTTACAGCACCATTTAGCATGTTGGTTAAATGCAAACAATACAATACAATAACAATAATGAATATACAAAACATAACAAAAGTAAATCAAGTGCCAACACACACAAACAGCCACATGTGTGTATATGAAATGGTAGAGCAATACAGTAGATGCAAGAAGAAATGTGAAAATAAAATGAAAAAAACAAATGTTGAAATAATAATTTGCCAATGTTGTGTTACCTTCTGTTTTGTATGTTGAACGATTGAAAGAAAGAAAATATTTTACACTTGTCGGAGCGATGATATGTGCTTAAATTGCAGGTAAAAACAGGAGTTTGACCAAGTCTTTTTACTGCGAGTTTCCAAAAATTTGGGAATCGGTTGTCTGGAATGAAAATTTAACTACAGCTTTCGATGCGTCGAGAATCACATGTTAGAATGGCAGTTCCTTATTTATTGTTGCTTGTTTGAAATCATATTGAATTTAACAATTTTTTTCTTGTATTTCACATATCTTTCCGAATATACAAAACATAAATCATTTAATATAAAGATTGCCTTATAATAACTCCTCTCGACCACTTACAGAGAAAGACATTTTGTCTTTATCTACTGAACTTCAGGTTGGAATTTTATTAATAACTTTGTCTACTTTTTTTTTGGCAATTTTATATGACTATGTGAAACATAATTTCCTCTACTTAATGCTTCACCAGCCATTACGGTTTTGAACGGTTTGTTGGATTAATTAAATTCTTCTTCTTATGTGGCATTATAACCTCAAGGGAGAGGTGTCTTTTGTATGCTTCCTGGCTTTCCGTGACTTGATTTATCCGTAGCAGAATAGTCAGTCCTACATACGGTCCGGGGATGGGATTTGATACACGGTCCTGACGTATAAAAATCCGCGCCGCTACCATATACCTAAATCGTCTCAAGGATTATTTTTTTTGCTGTGTGTTCTACCAAAGAACTCCGATATTACTTACAATATTTTACCATATTATGCGATAATCCTACAGTAGAGTGAAAACAACGAATTATACTTCGGAGGATAAATATTTTAATGCATGTAATGCAACAATACGTAACGCTTTGTTGAAGTGGTGTATGTAGTAGCAACTCTTTTCTAAAATAAAACATTTTTGACAAAAAAATCAACTATGTCTTAGCTATTTAAACAAGTAAAATGTTAAAAACTTAAACATTATTTCATAAAAAATAATACTGTGTGATAAAAATAATAATGTTTATTATTCAATTTGATTTCATTTTAGAAGAAACTATTATTTTTATGATTAACTTCTAAATCTCCTTATAATTTGCAGGGTTTTTATATATCAGATTTGATCCTGCTGTTTGTGAAATATAAAACTGGTCGCTAACAAACTTCCCTACAGTTCCAATCATTCAATTGAAATCTTAGCTTTCAGAGAGAAAATATAGAATTCTATAATTTTTTTTTGCTCGGTTAGAACGTCCTGGCCGTATCAAGACTTATTGTAACACGTACCAGGATAGTCAGTCCATGCTACGGTGGGACGGTCCGGATGGGATTTGAACCCGGTCCTGCCATGTGAACGGGCGCCGTTTATCACATGCACCACCGGGCCGCCGCTGAATTCTATATTAATTAGCAGAATAAACAGATATTTCAATGATCGAATAGGTATTATGATTATAATTTTGCTCCATTTTTCTACTGTAGTTCAATAGTAAAATATGTTCAAGTCATGTTTTCTCTATGATAGAACTATTTAACAAAAAATGTGAGTAGAATAAAATTTTCCAGTAAACAAAAATGATCCAGCTGTTTTTGTGTCAAGATGCTAAAACCGAACGTTTAAAAACTTCAAATAAAAATCATTAAGCGTAGTTTTAGGTTCTAAAAATTTTACACCCACATGTATGGCCAGATATTTTCCCCCGATATGGTACCGAAAATGACTACAGCACCCCATTGAACCTAATTACGGCAAAGAAAGTGAATTAAGGAAAGAGAAACTAGTGATCATCCGGAGGGGCAGGTTCAGTAAATAAGAAATTCATTGCTTTGCCGCCAAGTTTTCCAACCGATTTTTACCATCGTACGTTCAATTGAGCGCGTATTGCGTTATCATTCAACCGAAAAGTGACCGTATAACATTGAACGACACGGTCGTTCAGGTCAGCTTATGAGCCCCTGATGGCGGGTACGATGGGCGAGGGGTGATGAATTATATTGATATATTTAATTTCAGTTTCAACTACAATCCCTCCTTATCGGTCAGCCAATCTACGGGCTATTTGTTTTCATTTATTTATTTTTGTTTCGAATACTTTCGCACTATTGGAAAATTTGTTGCAGTTGAAACCGAAGATGTGCGCCTACAATTGTTGGTCGGTCGGTTTCCAAGTTTCCAATCAAATGGGTGGAATTAATAGTTAAATTTTCTGCCACAATGATGAACTGTGTCACTTTTCATCACATCTCATACAATAAAACTAAAATTTTGGGGAAGCAAGCAAAAACTCCAAATTGTGTGATTTTTTTGCTCCAATTTTTTCAAAAAAGAAATGTGAAACCATTAATTCATTTAGTGTACGGTGGCCCCATCGCACCCACCCCGTCCCCCCCACCCCCTTTCAAAAAAGGAGGAGAAAATCGATGCAACTTTCACTAAGTACTGCACGCCTAATTGAATCAGACGGAGCACAATAAAGCTGCCACCACCTTAGCGCACCCTTCCGCACCCTAAATTAACCCCTTTTGTGGCCTCGAAATGCCCTCTGGCTGTCCTTGAACCTTTTTTTGAAAGCCGCGAATGGGTTATTCGCGCACACGAGTTGAATGCTTTTCACTTTCTTTCGAGTTTTCCTCGAGCAACACGCGAAATGCGGTATCAAATTACCGGTGAACCTATTACGAAAACGGGCCATCCAGTGACACAAAGCGCATCATGTCCTGGCGGGGCTTACGGAACACTTCCGTCAGGGTGGGCGTTCTGGAGGAAGGAATATTGTCCTGACACGTTAAACATTTGGCCACTAAAGAAAAAGGGGTCCAAAAAGAATGAAGAGATATGCATTGACGGTTCTGCTTGACTTTCTCACGTGTTTTCCGAACCAAATGAGATAAAAAAATTAAAGTTAGAGCTTTTTTTTGTTGCTACAATTATTTTATTTCTATTTGCTTTCTACTACAGCACCAAAACGATCATACGGAAAAAAGGGGTATAATTTAATTAACGCACGTAAAACTCACATCACACGCAACCAATATCTTATGTTTAGCTCTTACCACGTCTTAAATTTGTTTCTGAAAGTAATAGTCGTTGACTGACAAAAAAAAATGTTTCATGCTATTGAAACAGGATTCGAGATCGTTTTAGTATTTAATTGATTAATCACGATAAATATTTACCTAGAATTGTAACCGTAGATTATGTAATAAATCTAATAATTGTAAAAATAAAACAAATTTGTTTAAAACATACGCAATAACAAAAAAATAGAGTAAGTATTAGTTGAAGTGGAATATAAAATACAAAATTGATGACAACAGTAAACAAAACTTGGAAAAAAGAAAAAAGCATAAAGAAACTAACAAAAAAGAAACACACACACACAAATATGGAGAAAAGTGAAAAAAAGGAAATGAACTAGTGATACGAATCTAAATCTAAAAATATATACGAATCTACGATATACGAATAAAAATATCTAACAACTTAACGGGGGAAAATCATATCCACATTGTACTTGAAAATATAATTCAAAAAGGGGGAGAAAATTCTAAGAAATAAAAAGAAATATAAATATTCAAATTATACAAACTAAAGTAAATATGTAAAGGACATTGATGCTTACAAAAACAAGAAAAACGAACTAAGTAAAATCCTAAATAAATCAGTAATATGATAGGTATAGCTAAAAGGTATGAATAGAGAATGTAATATACAAAGCAAGTTCAATAATTCAATTCAATAATTCGTAAAAAAGAGGGTAGACAAGTAAACTAAACAAAGCAAAATACAAGTATCCAGTTTACTTTTACTAGAAGGTTAGATTAAATAAGAGTTGAGAAAAATTGTAAAAAAAAATTCAAACAACAAATAACAAAGTAAACATAAATAATATATAAATAATATAATAATATAATATACAAATTAAAGAAGCGAAGGTGAGAGGACTTTAAAAAAAATTAAAAAATAATAAACATACCAATAAGAAAACAAACCACAATGTAAAATGGTATGGAATGTACTACAAACCAGAGTAAGGAATGTAATAATAAAAAAATAATCAAGTAAAGGAAAAGTAAATTACACTTTGTAAAGAAAAGTACAACAAAAACAACTAAAACAAAAGCATACTAAAATGCTAAATGGTTTACTTTTAGCTAAACATGAAATCAAACACCTCACACCATACCAAGCGTGTTAATCATACAAGTGGTGATAGGAACATTTACCACCCTTTGTCCGGCAAAAGGGGTTGATTTGTAATTGAATTAGTTTGGACCCCTCACAGCATTGTCAAGTGGGCAGCGTGCGAAAAACAACTCTCTTACACACTTCATTATCAACCTGGCCCATAAATAGAAGGGACCAGTGATTTGGCAAAGTGGACGATTTGAAACTGTAGCACCCGGACGGGGCTCTAACTTTCGATGGCAGTCCCGAGGGCGTAAGATGGATGGCGTTAAAACGCTGGGCCCCAATGACATGGTAGCAGGTGATTTATCAAACATGGTGGAGCCTCAAACAACCCCCGGATGGATGTCGCAACGTGGGATGCGATTTTTTTTCCTTGCGCTCCCACGAAAACCGACCATTTCGCTTGTAGAACGTTGTGTCTTGTGGGGGCTATCGATATAATCGATGAGGGACCACCTCGATACGTCGATACATCGGATACCGTCGGTTCTCTCCCACGATCTAAGAACGTACCGGAAGGACGGTGCCATGTTGCAAACGAACAAACGATAAGACTAATTTGAAGGGTTTTTTTTTTGTTGTTGTTGGCACAGTGAATAATTAACCTGATAATAGAGGGTGCATATGATGATCGGCATAAGTCCGTAAGACGTGTCCAGGTGACATTTATTTTTCAATTAATTTATTTTTAATTTATGTTTTTACATCAAGGTTATAATACAAAATATTAAAATGATCTTTTTTTTTTAATTTTAAACACAAAACAAAATTTTTTTGTCGTTGCAAACTAGTTTGTAAGGCGATATTTAACATTATATTACTTTTTGTGTCGACTGTTGAAATTTTAATTAGCGATAAAATGGTGAATATTTAAAGTTTCAAAAAGCTATTTTTTTATTGAAATTTTTTCATTATTTTATTATACTGATAACCTAAAAGACAAAAAAGCAAATCAGGAAAAGGCCATTGACGAATTCTAGTAAATTGTATAACTAGTATCTGATAAACATTCCCTTTTAATCGGTTTATTAGACTTGGAGAAAGTCAGGGTTTTCCAAAAAAAGCCAAATTGTCAAAAATGAATAGAATTAACATTAATTATAATTAAAAGTTTATACTATGAAAAAACGTTAAAAAAACACAAATTATTCTTCAATTAAAAACAAATAAATAAAATTGTTATTATTGTTAAAATTGCACAGTGTTGATTTGCGCGTTAAATCAAGATTTTAATAAAACCAATAAAACGAAAACCAAAAGTATGTCACACACATAATTAATGTTGTTCCTCTTTAAAGTGCCTTCCGCCTAGGTATCTATTATCAATATTTGCTATTTAAACCTCACAACTTCATCGTTTCTGGTGGTGGTTTGCAATTGACCGGATGTGATGTGATTACATTTAAACTTTTTTTTTAATTTTTTTTGCAAATGGCCACACATTGCCTGTGATTCCCGTACAGGAGAGCAAAAAAAATGGCTAACGAAAAAGATAGAAAGAGAGAGAGAGTATGAGTGAAAAGGTAGAACGCGCGTTTGTGTCGGGCAGGATGGGGCGACTATTTTTAATCTGCTTTCGCGAAAGGATCGGAATGTGAGGCTATGCCAGCAGCAACGGTACAACAGTGGCAACACAACTCATACCGGGTGTATGGTGTTGTCGCTCGTTCCCCGACCACGAGGTCAGCGAGATCAGGTTGATGGGGCGCTCGTTTAACGCTTAGAAGGCAGGAACAGTAGCCAACGCTGTGATGCGCCACTGGCCCCATCAAGTGCTGAAAGCACGGCGAAACGGCGATAACGTTAGGCTGGCCGATCATTTTGGCAAGGGTGTAAGCATTCCTTCTCGGTGGATCCGCTACGTCTAGAATCGCAACGTTGGGTCGCGCGATGAACGTTTGTGCACGTTTAGCAGCCGTTTGATTAGATAGAATTTGGGGACCGATTGCTATCGATAATCTGATACAATGTTCTCTAGTTTATTGTCAACAGAATGGCTAACATATTATTAAAAAAATGAAATTGCATTTAACACAATTGCATTGCAAATTATTTCGCAATGTGCCACAATACGAAAATTGTCATTACGGTACACATTCAGTTATCAAAAATTTAATGAATGAATGAATTCCTTATCACTTACGGTGACCCACAGCTTGTCAAGAACGCATTTTTTTTATTGTTGTTTAAAATGTTAAACACGAAAGAAAAAAACATTTGTATAGCACTCGCTAAAATATTTCGCCGTACGATTTTATATGAAAAAAAAATCATAAAAAGACCTTTATGAAAGATGTACTTTTTATAAACAGTGAGCTGTTATTAAAATAAAATAGTCCATTGAGCGTAAGTGAGCATTGTTTAACAACTTTATTGTGAATTAATACTTCAGTCTAACATTTCACGCCTGTTCCATCCTTTTTTTTTAACGGAAATCGTTTAAAGATTTTGAAACGTAAGCTTTTGGCTGCGTTTTCTCTGGCTGCACTTTACGTACGCAGCCAATAAAGTCCATTCAGCCATAGTAAGCACGGTTCTAACACAACCATGTGGCAGCTGATGTAAAAAAGATATTTTTTAATGATTTTTTTATTTAATCAGTTTAATTTGTCCAATCTGCTGATTGAAACACCCAACATTATATTTTAATATGTAATACATAGTGTCTTACAACGTTTTTTCTTGCTTTACATGTTAAAATATAATAAATATCGACACTAATAACATCGGGAATAGGTCAACACGTGGTTTACTATGGTAGGTATATTTAAAATCGTAAAAAATTTCTCCCCATAGTTTTGAGCTGTCTGCTTAAAAGTTGACAAAGTGTATAGAAAAGTTCGTGCTTGATAATCACTCAAATATTTACAAAATATCCATCTTAATTTATTCTACTTCTTCTTGGCTCAATGACCTATAAAATCATGCCGACAACTTCTGGCTTACTTGACTTATTTTTATCACGTAACCGGATAATTAATCCTTGCTACGGGGGCACGGTCCGGATGAGAATTTGATCCCCGATCCTGTCATGTGGAACCAGCGCCGTTTAATTACGGAATTCATTAAAAAAAAGATCTTACTCAACTAAAATAGATCATTTAATAGATCATAAAATAGATTCTATTCTGTACGGAATCCGACGTGGGCACGATGTTTAAGGCTGTCTACACATGAATCCGCGGACGCCGCGGTCCGCGGAAAACACGTATAACTTGTATAGCAGTTGGGTCCGCTTGGCTGTCAAATTCCGCGGTGGGCTGTCAAACCTACCGCGGCACCGCGGAAACACAGTTTTGTTGAACATCAACAAACCCAATCGGACGTTTTCAATGAGTTTCGGCAAAAGTTGCGACCTATTTTTCGTATACCGAAATGTTTGCCGACAGCATTTCCGGAAATCAGTCAGTTTCGTCCAGACAGCAGGAGGACTGCAGGATTTTTGCTGTCATCGTGCGGATGTCTAGCAAAAAGCTCAATTTCAAAATTAAAGCAAAAAAGCTTGTCACAGCCGTTGCCACATTACTTTTTTCTATGTGTGGCGGTCGATCGTCTTTTTTTTCTCTTGCTTGCTCTTGCTTATTCTAGTATTTGTTCGATTCGCGAGTTCTGTTCTGCGCTGGTATGTCTTGCATCGCGTTCGTTCGTTCGTTCTGCCTGTGGCTTGTCGGTTTGTTTCGTTTTGACTAGTGGTATAGGATTTAGACCGTACTATTATTTCAAGGTTAGGGTATCCTCGCGCGATGTGCGCAAGGGTAAGTATGATTGTCATATACGGGAGTGATATTGCCAGCTCGCCCATGTGTGTTTTCTGCAAAGATAGTAATGGTAGGAAATATCGGGAATCGATCCCAGACTTACATTTGGAGGCAATTTACCGTGGTGTTTCAAGCGTTCGCGAACCGATTGTACCAACAATTTGGCGCCAAAAGGATTGATACGGACCAGGTTTTGTTCTACGTGCAGTGCGTCGAACGAAGTACCATCAGCTGTTCTGTTATGGTTCTATTGCTGGTGGTGCTTCGTGCGCGATGCATCAACATGTTGTGCACTGATCTGAGCAATAATGATTTTTAGGTTGGTGTTTTTTGTACGAGTGTTTTTATTTTTCAACATAGAATGGTGATCCTCGCACACGGACCGTTTTTACGTAGCTTTAGTTTGGCGATTTTACAATGATATTTGTTGAATTATGTATGGGTTTGTTATTAAAATAAACATTCCTTTTTTCGTAGGCTCTCGTGACATCTAATATGCAAAGCCGTACCAGAACATTATCTTGGCTCAAACATATTCTTGGCTCTTGCTTGATACCGAATAGGATCATTACAGATGTCGCGAAGTACGTTCATGTACAGTGCACTGTTAAATGTTTCATTGCGTTTCAATTTCTACACGCGCTTTTTATTTAAAGTGTCTGAGCATCTTTCGCACGGCATCGATTGCTGGTAAGAAGGAAACGCTAGAGAATGTTCCATGTGTTACGTTCAGCTGTGTTGTGATATGTTTTGCACTTAATATTAGTGTCGCTACGGTCGCATCCTACAGAAACAGTTTGGCCACGGGCTTAGCTGGTGCAATGCAATGCAATGCAATGCAATGAGCAATTGAATGAAAGGATCGATGGCAAATGAAATGTTGTGATCAGCAACTCTGGCCGGCAAAGACAAGCATTAGAAGAATGCTTCGAGGAACACTGGCCACGCAATCGATTTGTATTAAGAGAAATGCAAATAGAATTATTAGACATATTAAACTGATACAGCTGTTTATTTTTCACAACACAAAGAAAGCTGTAACGTGTTTCAAAATATGCTATGAAACATAAACATAGCTACATTAACACAACATAGCTGTGTGTACATATTTCAGTTCACAATCAATTCCAATGTTGTTTTAATTGTATTGTTCAGTCTATTATGAGTATTATTCCACAACCGTGTGAAGCTGTGGTACGTTCGTCAGAACGTCTTGTCACACATAGTTTGCGCATTATTTCATCGGTTGATCATTTGACGATGGGTCTGAACGACAAGCCATGCATACATTCCTTAAGATAAAATATCGTTTGAATCATTGGGATCACGAAACACTATTGTTTTACGCTCCAGTTTTTGACTACTCACGACGGTTTTATCATCCACAGCTTCCATGCATATGATACGACGTATACGCATGATACAAATGTTGGGATAATTCTGCAGTGTGAGCATATGACGAACTAGTTCTTTGATGGTTCTTTATTTCACGGTCCTATAATCAAATCGGATTCCAACGCCCAAAACGTCTATCAGCTCATAACAAAATCGTGGTAGAAAACAGCAACAGCTTCGACACATGAGCATGAGCTGTTGTTTTATTTTTGTATGATGTCTTGGTGCATTCGCCTCTCTTAATATGAAATAATAATTATGTTAATAATAATGATAAAAATTAGGAAAGCAAACGTACAGCGATTCATCAGCGATTCTGTATACGATCCCGCGAACAACTCGGATAGCTTCGATTTGTGTTGTAAACCAATGCATTTGTTGGTGTTGTTGGTGTTTGGAGCAGTCTGACAACCGCACGGATTGTACACTTTTGCATCGACGGTAGAACGAGCGGGAGTACGAGCAAGAGGGCATAACCCAAGAGAAGCGAACAGCATGAGAAAACTCATCAGACTCGACTCGAGCTTTCTGACCGTCTTTCCCTCAGTGTCAGTGCGAGCAGGCACGGAATATTTTTTAGAGGGAGACGTTCTGTCATTTGCTCTTGACAAGTCGAAACTTTTTGCTTGGGAAATCTGCGGAACAGCAGGCGCCGCGGTAGGTTTGACAGCCCACCGCGGAATTTGACAGCCGAGCGGACCCAACTGGTATACAAGTTATACGTGTTTTCCGCGGACCGCGGCGTCCGCGGATTCATGTGTAGACAGCCTAAAGCCAAGAACACATGATGCATACTTGTATGCGGCGACAACTGACAGCTCCAAATTTTTTTGATTTCTCGTCGCCGGCTCGTAACCCATATATCTGGGTTACGAGCTGGCGACGCGGTGACGTTCGGCTATCGCCAGAGTTTATACCTTTATAAGTTGGGGAGTTGAATCACAGCGATGCGAGGGTAACTCCTGCTTTTAAATTTTAGCCGTTATGTATCCGAATTATTTTTTTTTTGCTTAGCAATGCGGTATTCAAGGGGGTATAACGTTTGGAAAAATTTATATAGATGTAAACTGTTGACTTTGAACAATACACATACTGAATAGTCCTGTACTTATCAACTGCTGCGGGATCTTGCTGTATATTCTGCATGCATAATAATGTTTGATTTTAGCTACGCAAGAATGTTTAAATCACGATTTAATGGTGCTTCTTCTCCTTCTTGGCGTAACGACCTCTGAGGTCATGCCGACCATTTCTGGCTTGCGAGACTTATTTTACTACGTAGCTGAATATCCCTTATCAGCCCTTGCTACAGGGTAACGGTCCGGAAGGGATTTGATCCCTGGTCCTGCCGTGTGGATCGGCGCCGTTTATCACATACAACAACGGGCCGATTTAATGGTGCTGAATGTGTTAAATTTTGTTTAACTAATAATTTGCAACATAATTATTGAAAATCGATTTAAAAAATCGATACCATCATCGAATCCATGAACACCATTATAAACACAACGAAACTTCTTTTGATACATCGTTCATGTCTGCGTCTGCGACACCCCCCACACGATAGCTACAGCTACACGAGCGACGCCTCGCCAAGAACAAAAGAAATTCCTAGAAAAACGGTAGCTGTCAGTTGTCGCCGCATACAAGTATGCATCATGTGTTCTTGGCTTAACGTGTAAAACAACTATTTAAGGGCCGATTACATTATGTACTTTTGCTTGGTTTTTACCATGGTAGAATGTGTCAAAATAATTTCAAACTGCACTATTTGACAGAAAACACCATGGCTCATGTGTAATCGCAATCTTGGAACAAAGTTGGTTTTTTCTATGCTACCACACGGTGACAGAATCTACACAGGACATACCGAATGTTTTTTACCATGCCTTGGTAGAATCTGTCAAATCGATTTTGACACATTCTACCATGGTAAAAACCAAGCAAAAGTACATAATGTAATCGGCCCTTTATAAGAACAACGTTCATGGAATATTTTCCAGAAATTTTGGAAAAGCTGTTATGTATATTTATTCTTGTTTATTATGTTTAAACCTGTTTAACATCTCTAAATGAAAGAATTTTATATTATAATTCACAAATTTCATGTTGCTGCAGCATTTCGTAGAAAAATACCGATTCTGTGTTCGTTAAAATCAAATTTATATGAGCAAAAAACTGTCAAGTAAATCCATTTAATTTTTTAAAATAAATATACTTTTTTTTACTTTTACTGTAATACCTAAACAAAGAAACTAGTCGTGAAACTAGTATTACTATTATATAAAAAAAGTAAATTAAAAAAATATTTGATCCGAAACGCATTTTTTGTTATTGTTACGTGTACACGCTGCCTAACCTTTCAAGGCAATCTTGTTTTGGTTCGGACGGATTGGTTTGCTTTCAACTCCCACCAACACACAGTACTAAAGATTACCTCACTAGCAAAACACTGCTGTGCGTACACGATTGTGTTTTTTTGTTTGCTGTTTTACACAATACCTCACGCGTATACAAAACTGTTCCACTGTGTGCGCTGCACACGGGAACGTTCCGTACACAGCTGCATTTCGTGTTGTTTCCATTCCGTCGTAGCGTACACAAATGTAAAGCTGTGCGATTTGGTGTCGCGAATGTGCTGCATCAGCAGATAGGAAGAAGCTGGCTGAGCGGTAACTGTCGCCGTGTAATTATTGTGGCGCATGGAATGAGGGAACAATATTACTGATTGTCTGTGGGACGTACGCCTTGACGCTTTTGCCACAAGTGCTCTTTTGTGTCACGATTAGCGGATGAGCAGTAGCGAAACTTCACATCCGCCCACGGACGGTGCTTCTTTTGGGAGGATCTAAATTTTGACAAGGAATCCACACAGGCGTTCCTCCACACCCGTAGGTACGTACCGTGAAGGTGAAAGAATGCGAAAGAATTACATAAAACAATGCCCCAAAAACCGGATTGAAAGGCGTAAAACCTGAATTCGCGTCCGAATTGAGCGTGTTAAATAATCGTTGCAACGTAGAGCAAATTGTGAAAACTGTGCCAGGAAAAGTTCCCGACTTACTTCCTGGATACATAAAGTGCAACAGATGGGGTGGTCACACAAAGCAGGCCACAACTCTATTAAGGGTGGTTCATCTATTATCAGTTTTGGACTCGCGTCGTGTTACGCACCGTGTTCCGCTTATCGATGCCAGATTGCGTTCTGTAAACTATTGTTTCCGTCCCACTTCTCTCTGTGTGTGTGTGTGTGTTTGTCGCTTATCGTGTACCCAGTACCCTGACCACTAACTTAAACATACCATTTGCTGTCTCCATCTTCTAGGTTATAGCATCTCCTATAAGTAACCACCGAACAGCAGCAGCACAGTACAAAACCCATCGCACCATGATGCACATGTCGTTCTGGTGGGGTTCCGACGTGGGCGATGTGTTCTTCTCCGGTCTGACCGTTAATGGGACCGGCCCAATGGTAGCACTTTGTCTCACGCTAACAGCACTGTCCGTTGCCTACGAAGGGCTAAAGGTAAGGTTTGGTGCCCAAGATAAGCTCTAATCAGTTCACTGACCGATATGCCGTGTGCAGTGTGTTGGTTCACGCATCGACTATTGTTTGATCTAAAATGATAAAAAAAAAACGATATGCGGACAATGCAGCCCAAGTTGGTTCAGTTTAAGTGTCAGTTTGTTTTCACTTTCAGATCCACGGTGCAAAGGTACGCGCACGGACAGCAAGAGAACGGGTACGGTCCGGATCCTGCCCTCCAAGCGAAAGTGCCACCCTGCTATCCCTGGAAGGTAGCGTCAGCAATGGTCCACTGATCGGTAGCACTTTGTCACGCCGTGTACGGCAGCTGCTTGCGGAAGCCATTACCTTTCTGTTTCACAGCATGCTTGGTTATGCGCTAATGCTGACGGTGATGGTTTACAACGGCTATCTGTTTATTGCCGTGGTCGGTGGTATGGGACTCGGGTACTTCCTGTTCGGTCATCTTTCGATGAAGGTGAACATGGAGAACATTCAGGCACAACAGACGAAAATGATCTGCACTACGCGCTGTCTAGAGCAAGGTAAGATGATGGTCCCGCTGTCCCGTAAATAACGATCATCTGGCGTTTTGCTTGGAACCATCCATTAGCACCATTAGCTTGTTCATCGTTCTTTATCATGTTCTCTCTCTCTTCTCTTCTTTCACACCTGCGTCCAAATGCACCTCGATGCTCCTCGTACAGCCGAAAGCTGCGCAATGAGTCATTCGACGCCCTGTCCAACCGGTGTATGTGACAATCGGTTTTAGAACCGACTTGGTGTTTGCATTCTGATCTTCGGTTTCTGATGTATCATTTCATTTTTTTTGTTTATTTTGCCTCTTTTTTTTAGCGCACTACCCGCTCTAATTATCAAACTCTGACCTAATTTCTCACCTGCCGTCTCATACCAAGAAACACATCCCTTTTTCCATCTCTTCCTGTAAGATAAACCCGTTTCTGTTTGTTCTTTTGTCGTTTTCGATATTTTTTTAAGGTTTGCATTTTGCTTACATTTAGTTTTTGTTTTGTGTTTTTTATATATTTCTTTCTTTTGCCTGATTTTGTCACTACTCCGTTCTAGAATCGGTAAACCCTTCTGCATCGACCAGTCTCGAGCATTATCCACGTAGCCCGTCGGTCGGTCCCGATGCACATGCACATGGTTCTGGATGTCATTAATACAGACAGCACACGGACAGCATCGCGCAAGCCCTACCCGACCCACGTTACCACTTCCATCTTTTGTTCGCGTTTTGGGATGGCGGTGACAAAGCAAAAAAAAAAACGCGCTTCCAAACGCCCAAAAGCATGCACAACAAATCGCATCGAAACTGTGATCTTTTAGCGTTTTCCCCATCCCCTTTTTGCTCCGGTGCTTGGAGGCACGGTTCGAGGTGTGCGTATCGATTAGCTATTGATTTAAGGAAGGTGCCAAGATTACCATTTCAAACCTATGGACAATATTTAAGGAAAAGTGGGCGCATGTCGGTATATGACTGTAACGTTGAACCACATCAACCGCTTCCGGCTTTCATATTCAATTGATTTGTGATATTTTTCAATTCGTTGTTGGTTGTTTTTACAAAGCAAAAGTGTGTGTTTTTTTTATTACTGGAAAAGTATAATACTTTCACAATAAATCAAGAATGTATTAAAGATAAAGACTTACAAGATGTAAACGAAGAGGAGTATCAAATGCATCCACACGCTTTAAGGCATTTGGGCGAATCGTTTGTAGTCGATCTTTTCCAGCTGCACCAAGGGTTTAAGCTGCTCGGCAAAAATGCGCATATCCTCAGCGATCGCATCCTGGCCCTTCGGTGCTAGCACGGACAGCTCCACCAGATAGCTCTGTGAGATGGGCTCGGTCATGTTTTTCAGTATTTTTGACACCGTAATCTTCATGCGACCCTTGCGAAACATGTATCCTTTGGTGGAGTATTCAAAATCCAACCGAAAGCCCATCTCGGTTAGAAAATCAATTACTAGCGGTGTGCAAGCAATATCCAGGCTGCTTCTCACTAGCGTCGGTCTGGTTCGATCACCCAGCTCCGGTTGGCCGATGTATCGTAGCTGCAGTGGTGCTTCCACGTCCTGGGCGCGTCGTACCCGTACCGTCATTACCGGTGTCTACAAGGATGTGCGACAACAAGGTAAGCATCTATTTTTCGATACAAAAACATTGCATAAATTACCTTCTCTGTGGGTAACTTCAAGCTGAAGCACATTTCTATATCACTGAACGTTTCCGGACTAGCATCAACGTTGTCGCAAAGCCCTCGCAATCTGGAAGTATGATCATGGTTTATGTTTTGTTTTTTTGGGATGAACCGTGCCTGAGCCATCCTTACCGGTGAAGCAGATTTTCTGCCGCTGAATCTAAAATAGAGCCTTGCAATAAAAACTCCTGATTCGGTATAATGTTTGAGCTGAGTGCTTGCTGCAGCAGCTCGGCAGCATTAACCTGTGCACCCATTACACCGTTGTAAAGCACAATTTACTACTGTAAAGTGACGAAAATGTACGGACGCCAGGAAATGTTGCTGGTAAAAGCATTTAGTAAACAATACAACAGAACACAACAATTAGCTGTCAATTTTGAACGTATTGAATAGCCAAGGTTGATATAGTACAGGTGACCTCGTTCAATTGTTCCGATGTATTAGATTATTTTTACAATATTCATGAAATAATCCAATATCCTACCTAGCTGTAGATAGACCATAATTAAATTATCTTTGCAGAATTATATTACAGCACTGATTTGATTTAGTCTTCGTTTTACTCATTTGATGTATCGTATTACAACTGTAAACAAACTTGAAAATCCCTGTACCGCATACATTTAACTACCTTGATTATCTATTGTCAAAAACATATGTTTACGCATAATTCCGCACATAATAGAAACCGCATAAACAGTTAATCCACAGGGTATAATCGTGTTGTTTTTGGTAACTTTACAGGGCTTAGTTACTAAATTCGTAAATGAAACAATCGTGTAAATAGTTCTGCTTCAGAACGAATTAAAATGCAAAAACATTCCGCGCTAAAGGTGCTACCCAGCGCTTGTGCGGCACTTCGATAGTATGCGTGTGCACGTGCTGCGGTTCATCAACACAAACAAAAAGCAATCGCGATTGTAAATTACACAATCCACCCCGCCGAGAAAGGTAATGGTTCCAGCGTAGTCTAGATCCACTTCATTCACCGCACACGCTTTCGCCTGGAACGCACACGGCACGCGCTCGGTACAATTTGCAAATCATTCCTCGTGTGACGCTTTCGTCCAGCTTCCTTAGCAATGTCGTCGATCAAGCTGCATAGCAGTATATTCCATCCAACGCTACGAAAACTGCAGTGCCAGGATGTGGCGATTGAAGCGCACAATCTGATGTATCCCGTGTTTTTAGTGTACGAAAAAGTTCCCGGATTTTGTAAGTGTTCAGTAGCTTTGTTTTAATCTCGATTTTCTATTCCTTTTGCTTCACAGTGACGACGATGAAGCTGTTCAGCACATTCCAAGCATGCCGGGAGTTTCCCGTTACGGTATCACCACCCTGCTTGCTCACCTACAACCATTGGTGACGAAAGGGCTCCAATCGATTCTACTGTTCGGTGTGGTCGACAATCTGCCTAAGGTACTTTGGCGACTGCTGTTTTCGTACAGCTGTGATAACATGCGCCATGAATGCTCATTATCACTGCTTTGCTTCATGATCTTCTAATTTTAGGACTCCATCGGTTCGGGAGCCGATTGCGCCACAAATCCGGTGATACGCGCACTGCCCCGACTACGTGCCGCCTTCCCCGATCTGTTGATTGCGTGCGACGTGTGCCTATGCCCGTACACCGACCACGGTCACTGTGGTGTATTGACACCGGACGGTGTTATCGACAATGAGCCCAGCATAAAGCGCATCGCTGAAATTGCCCTGGCGTATGCAAAGGCAGGTGCCCACATTGTTGCACCGTCCGACATGATGGACAATCGCATTTACGCGATAAAGCAAATGTTACGCGCCAACAACCTAGATAACCGGTGTTCGGTGCTGTCGTACTCGGTCAAGTTTGCGTCCGGCTTCTATGGACCGTTCCGTGATGCGGCCAAATCAGCCCCTGCATTCGGCGATCGGAAATGCTACCAATTGCCACCGGGATCGAAAGGCATTGCCAAACGGGCGGCGGTACGTTCGATTGTTATCACCAACCACCATTCAATTATAAAAATGGAATCAATTTGTCGTGTTTGTTGTTACAGAAACGTGACGTCGAGGAAGGTGCCGACATGCTCATGGTAAAGCCCGGTATGGCTTATTTAGATATTGTGAAGCAAGTAAAGGACGAATATCCCGAACTGCCGCTGTTTATCTACCAGGTAATGTAAAACACTCCATGTTCGATGTTTTAAGCAAATAATACGTGTGCATTTCTTTTTGAAGGTATCGGGAGAGTATTCGATGCTGCTAAATGTGGGAGAAATTGGTGCCTTTGATTTGAAGACTGTTCTGTGGGAAGTGCTGGTAGGTATGCGCCGTGCCGGTGCCGACTGTATCATATCCTACTTTACACCACTCGTGCTCGATTGGTTGAAGAAATAATTTATCTCGTTTTGTTAGAAATGGTTAGGTGTTGGGACAAAGCTCTATTTTACATTAATTACATTGGAAATGAATCTACTGGAATCGAAACAAATGCGATTTATTTTATCAATTTCACGAGTGATATATCATAATGAATGCGACAACCCATACTCGGGATGACACCCACTTGGCAGAAATCGCATGAGAGGGGGGAAATTTCTTCATTCTCGCTACCCCTGACCCTCACTTTCGAGCGATCGTACGACAAACTCTCACTCCACCACCCTACCTCACTCACACACGCTCCTATATTCTATGTAAACCCTCACCGCAACCTGCGTCACCAACCCACCCCACACCTGAACGGTCCCATACTCGAAGTGTTAGACAATTTTGGTTCCACACTTTGAAGCCTGTCGAGGAGTGTGGCACTATATTTTTTTTCGCTGTCTCCTTTCTTTCACTGCAAAATTGCTTTTGCCCTGTCTTTGGCGTATTCATATGACTTTGGCCTTTGCTGGAGGCGGAGGTGTGTGCGCAAGCGTTATCGTGTTTTGTGAAGTGATTCTTTGCTCCGGTAAGTAATGTGAAAACTAGGGATTGTGATTAGTGAATTAATTCTAATCCTTGTGTTTTGTGCGTAGTGAATCCCATCGAGTCGATCAGCTGATGGAAAGAGTTTGGCCGTGAAGCGGAAAGAGTGAAGCCGGAGTTAAACCGCAGGATGGCAGGACAAATCACATCGGAGAGAGTGCTGAATACTCGCCGTCTTGAGAGGTACGCATTTTAACACTCGAAATGAGTTAAAGAAAAAAAAACAAAGTGTAAAGATTTCTCATGTCTCTCCGTTTTTTTTTCTTCTATATATTTACAGAAACCTCTGCCGAACATAGGAACCCCATCCCACCGACCGCTTCGCAGAACGCCGGCAGTTTTTTTTACCTGTTCGTCGCATGATGTGCAATAAAAAAAGGGATCGTATCCCACTTGGCAGAAATCGCATGAGAGGGGGGAAATTTCTTCATTCTCGCTACCCCTGACCCTCACTTTCGAGCGATCGTACGACAAACTCTCACTCCACCACCCTACCTCACTCACACACGCTCCTATATTCTATGTAAACCCTCACCGCAACCTGCGTCACCAACCCACCCCACACCTGAACGGTCCCACACTCGAAGTGATAGACAATTTTGGTTCCACACTTTGAAGCCTGTCGAGGAGTGTGGCACTATATTGTTTTTCGCTGCCTCCTTTCTTTCACTGCAAAATTGCTTTTGCCCTGTCTTTGGCGTATTCATATGACTTTGGCCTTTGCTGGAGGCGGAGGTGTGTGCGCAAGCGTTATCGTGTTTTGTGAAGTGATTCTTTGCTCCGGTAAGTAATGTGAAAACTAGTGATTGTGATAAGTGAATTAATTCTATTCCTTGTGTTTTGTGCGTAGTGAATCCCATCGAGTCGATCAGCTGATGGAAAGAGTTTGGCCGTGAAGCGGAAAGGGTGAAACCGGAGTTAAACCGCAGGATGGCAGGACAAATCACATCGAGAGAGAGTGCTGAATACTCGCCGTCTTGAGAGGTACGCATTTTAACACTCGAAATGAGTTAAAGAAAAAAAAACAAAGTGTAAAGATTTCTCATGTCTCTCCGTTTTTTTTTTCTTCTATATATTTACAGAAACCTCTGCCGAACATAGGAACCCCATCCCACCGTCCGCTTCGCAGAACGCCGGCAGTTTTTTTTACCTGTTCGTCCAGCGACCGCTTGCGCATGATGAGCGTAGGTGCAATAAAAAAAGGGATCGTATGTATTTCCTGGTAATTATTTCGTTCACGGTCGTGGTGTGTTTGGGACGAGGGTGTCCCGAATGCAGCAATAGGAAAGAAAGGGAAAGCGAGAAAGAAAAAAGCGAAGGAAAGAACGGGACAAAATAAAGCTAATTTTTTGGCTTCCAGGCTTATTATAAATAAGCTTGGGAGCTTCCATGCTTGCAAGCTTGCATGCTCGTATGCAAGCGTACATACGTCCCGCCCCCTATACCCGATTCCCCCACCCCCGCGAACGATCCACGAACGAGGCTTACTAAGTTGCTAGTAAGCCTTTAATAAGCCGGCTAATAAGCCTCAATGTCGTACGACTTTTGCCAAGTGGGATGTATTTCCTGGTAATTATTTCGTTCACGGTCGTGATGTGTTCGGGACGAGGGTGTCCCGAATGCAGCAATAGGAAAGAAAGGGAAAGCGAGAAAGAACAAAAAAGCGAAGGAAAGAACGAGACACACTGAAGCTTATTAGGCTACCAACGCTTATTACCCAGTCATGCAAAAGCGAGTTCATGCGGTCGAGTTTCTTTTGTTCTCATGGTCCCTAACGGGTCTGTTCGGAATCCACCGCGGAGTCCCGGAGGAAGACATTTAGCGACCACACGCACACACTCAAACCGGGTTGGTATATAAAGCCCCGCGTAGCCACGCCCGCTTCAGTCGCCCGCGAGCGTTCGTAGCGTGTGGATTTACGCCGGATTTTAGCAAAAAAATAAATGAATTTCAGAAAATAAAATCGCCAGGGGGGTTCCTCAAATTCACTCTCTCGTGAGAGCGTGAGAGAATCTTTTTTCCCCATACAATTTCCTTGGAGCTTTTGCTGAAATGATAGAGAACATTGGATTAGAAATTGGTGTAGAAGAAAGTCATGCTTACATTTGCGCCATCCGACCAGTCGTTGAGGGGGTACGTTGTGTACCGTATATAAATGAAGCTGAATGGGAATGGATTTCACTGCACGTATGATGCAAAAAATAATTCTTTCGTGCTTTTAGATAATTTTTGGGGAAAAATATTGCATGTCAGGTTTGTTTCCTACCATACGGCCGTTCCGATAAAAAATATTAGACGCTGTTTGGACCTTTTCAACTACCCTCAAGGTGTGGTTTAATGGAAAATTTCTTTAAACACACATAAATACGAGGTAGCTGCTACACGTGCTATTTTTTTCCCATGAGCGTTCAGACAGACGACAGGTAACTAGCACTGTTCGTTGTCGCTACGCGCCTATACATGCGGAAGGTGTTACTGGTTCTTGTAGGCAGGTAATGAACACAGGATGCTATGTAGGTTCGACTAGAGGAAACCGAATACCTCTGATGATAACTGAGTCATACCACAAACCATTGCTTGGCCAAGAAATGGTTACCGGCTAAACACCGACCCGCGTACCAGTGATGCGTACGGGTACATAGGTAAAGAATATGAATGTAAAAGAATGCGTCGATTAGGTGTCGCACGATGGGACTAGAGGCAGTGAACGATCAATTTAAAAGCTGTTCAGAAGCCCTTAATTTTTCATAACAGTTGTTCATAAGTAGGTCAACACTGTCCTTTACACTTTTATCTAAATCGTATGTTTGAAAGAATTTAAAAATTAAATTTGTGACGCTGAAGCAATCCCCGATATATTTAATCAAAATAACATGGTTAATCATTTGTATAAAAATCTATAAAAATCTTTAAAAGATGCAAAATGTTATTCTTTACAACTTTGTAGAACATCATTTTCGTCTAGCTCTTCATCTTTTTTAGTTATTCGCTAAAAACCAAAGCCGTTACGGACGGCCGCGAGGAAATAGCTAAAGCAAGGCATAGCATTGTAGCGAAAAATACCTTGTTTTTGTCATTGAATTTTAGTATTATTTTATCTAAATACCACACGGGAAAATCTTGCAACTATTAGCCCAAAGTGTGGCCAACATATTGTAATCGGTGGTTTGTAAATAAATAATAATTTTAATACAAATAAATGAAGAAAACTGAACGCGCTTTTGCACGCTACGCCACGACCATCGCGACCAAAACACCGTCCGCTGCGGATGCGTTGCTTTCCACATGGACTCATTCACCGGCATTAAACATTCACCCGCAAGGATCGTGCAAGCGCCCGTACACTGCGAGGGCTAGCGTTGCTTTCCACATGGACGCCGTGATGGATTCCGACAGGATTCCACATGGACTCGAAAGCTTCCATATTCATCCGCCAGGATCGTGCATGCGCCCGTACGCTGCGAGCAATCCCGATGCGTTCCACATGGATTCCACATCGACCCGCGTCACGCCCCTAGGATCGTGCAGGCGCTCGTACGCTGTGTACACGCATGGTGTCTTTGAATGTGTTAGTGCGTATCGACGCGCGATCCCAACACGCATTCTCGCTTTAGCAGGATGATCGTTAGTTAGGTAGAGGGAGAAAGGACTAATTGGGATCGACAGCGTACCGTGTATATGCGTATGTGCACGTTTTTTATCTCACTTCGCCTGTAGGCCAGAACATAGCGGCAATAGTATTTATTAGCAGGCGTGGTTGAATTGCACATTGGGTTATAAATAAGCCTGCAAGCTTGCAGGCTATATACAAGCGTACATACGGCATACGCCCCGCCCCCTGTACCCGATTCCCCCACCCCCGCGAACGATCCACGAACGAGGCTTACTAAGTTGCTAGTAAGCCTTTAATAAGCCGGCTAATAAGCCTCGATGTCGTACGACTTTTGCCAAGTGGGGGGAATTTCCCCTCCATATTTCCCTTAAAACCAAATTTTTTACTTTCGAAATCAAGTTTACGCACAAAAAAGTGTACACACATCGCGCATTGTAAGAGTGTGCGTAAAAAAACGTGTTCTTCTCTCCCACTTTATTGCGAGAGAATGGTTATCAAATGCTGAGAGATTAACTGTCGTGCGGGGAATCCCACCTGATCGTCGCACGATCATCAGTCGTTTATTTTCGGCGCACCAATTTAGACGTAAGTTGCGTGACAGCGCATACGCAAGGTGTGATATTGTTAAAGTAACTTAAAAATTATCCCACAGTATCCCCTTTTAAGCGATGGAGAATAATTTGGTTAAAAGTATCTACGAAGCGATCACGATCGGTGATGAAACGATGCTGGGAAATTGCATAAAACAAGCGACCATCGATACCGTCTTGGAGTTCCGGCGTTCATACGGCGAATCTCCACTGCATTTGTGTGTGAAAATCGGCGGTGTGAGTCATCTCGGTGTAGTGCGTTGTTTATTGGCGAGCGGATTGTTTGATAGTACCACCGTCGATAGCGAAGGACAAACCGTTCTCCAGTGTGCTCTGGCTGAAGGTGGAGATAGTGAGTTGGTTGACGCTCTGATAAAAGTAGAAATTGATGGCCTGGATGATGCAACCGCTTGCTACAAGATGTTAAGACATGACTCATTGCAGATATTTAGAACTTTTCTTAATATCAAGAAGCTTAAGGAGGAAGAAGAATTCCAACACATAGCGAGTGCGTTAATTCAACTAAATGTAAAGAATGTGGTTTTGTCGGAAGATCTGCGTCACTTCATTCTGTGGAAACTGTCCGACTATGGTTTTCGGAAGCTGTCCGGCAACTGGTCCGGAACGAAGGATCCAAACGAATGGAAAAATCATATCGACGTTATAAGCGAATGTTGGAGTGTTATAAAGCTGCAGTATAATACCCGACTGTACGCGGATGTTGACGATCAGTTCCTGCATCGATTGCAAACCGTGCACAACCATCTGTATTTTCTAAAGCACAAACAATTCCTTGCTCATCTGCCAATGCAGGAAGCCATATTTTGTGTGGCCATATTTCTGTCCATCTATCGCAACCCGGAACAGTTTCAGGAGTATCGTCTAATGATTAACAAATGTCTGGTGATCGAGTTTGTACGCATGATAAGCGAACAGTTGGCAATAGTGAAAACGTATCTGGAACGAACCGAAACGGAACTGTTGTCGATAGTGAGAACAATTGAAATGTCTGGTACGGCAGATAAAAATAAACTGATCAAGGATCTGTTGATGAAAATGGAATCTTCCAATCTACCGAACAAAGCGCACGTGATCCAACAACTGAAGGGACGATCAGAAATGGATAGTACCGCTAGTAAGGATAGCCTTATCAAGGATATGCTAGATAAGGTGAAACGAATCGACAAACCGTGGACCGAAGAAATGACCGGAAAGGTAAAAGCGTTAGATAAAACGTACAGAGAGCAATTGATTGAGCAGATCGGGAAACGTTTGCGTCACGTATCTCATCCACAAAATGTAGTGAACCGGTTGATGGGCGATTGGAAAAAAGGAAAAGTGACCGAAACCATCGTCGCAGACATCGTGTCAGGTGAATCTTTTAATCTGGCTCATCTAATGCGTGGTAAAGATCGTCGCATCAAACGCAAGTTGCTTAAATGTTACAGCAAAACCAAGCAATACTACTCACTGCGCAAGACCTTGTTTTACTGTGGGAACATTGTACCGAATGCTAAAGAACGTACTCAATCCACTTACGTCGAAACGGCGTGTATGAAACGGACGGTGCAGGTATTCGGCGAAGCTTTCAAGAACACCACCAACTCTGCCAATATGCCTGGAAAGGCTGCAGACGCTTTGGGTACAATGCTGACCGAATTATTTCTCGTCATGAATAAATCCTTTCGAGAAGTGTTTTCGCACAGTATCTCCTTGAAGAAGCAGCTCTTACAAGAATCGTTCGATAGTCAGTTTTGCGACGGGCTCCGTTGGAACTTTGACATCGTCAGAATGACATTTCAAATACTGTATGTCGTTGCCGTAATGGTTGTAAAGCATTCGTTTTACGGTTATATGCGCCAGTGTAACACTTTCAGGGAGCTGCGATCGTTGGTACTCTACGTCGACGATATGGAAGCATTGGAAAAGTCGTACCTCACTTGCTACAACCAGGTGACGCAATATTTCGATAAAGTGAAATCCACGTGCGAGGAGTTAGAAAAGGAATCTGACAACAAAATTCCCGAGTTTGAGAACTTACACATGCATATGCGAGTAAAACAAAAGCTTGTAAAAAACTTCCACGAATGCCTCCTACAAAACAAAGTCTTTACATATAGTGATATACGCAGAGCATGTTTCTCTAGCGACGATTTGGCTGCCGTCCGAAGGTTGTTGGATTGGAAGCTTAACATGAAATGGACAAGCGATTTCTTCCAGGAGGTGCGCACATTCTGGAAATCTCATTACTTCGTATCGATGGAATCGATAGAATTTAAGAATCAACATTTGTTGAAGTATGATCCTGCCTTAATTACAAATCTTATGAGAGTTGGTTCTCTTCAGATGGATTGCGTCGAAGAATTCGAATACATAGAACACACTCGTCAGTTTACTCAGGATATCGAAATCCTGGACAAGATCGATGAGAAAGCGTTGCAGAATCTCAATGAACGTTTGAAATATTACTACAATGATATCTTCATCATCGACAGAAAATGGAAGGTACTGGAAACGTTCTGTAAGGAGCGTAAACTGTCCTGGAACAAGGAACTTTCCCGTGAGTTGATCAAACGTGATCTGGATCATTTACAGCAGCTGTACGACAATAGTCGCAATCAGTTGCTAGGAATTCTGAAAACGTATCGTCTAGATACTGTTGACGGATTGGTTACGCGGTTACACGAGCTTCCAACCCATATACTAAGTGCTATTGAATACATCCAACTGGAGCTTTGCGAGATGCTGAAAGCAGTCAATTACTTTGGCGATAGCTTCCATTACCTGATGAGTCGCATTCCTATGATACAGGGGAAAAACTATCGCAACTTATTGGCCCATGACGCCCTATCCTATAATCTGCTAACGGACAGCTCAATGGAGAAGATCGTAATTAATGCATTTGTGTTCTCCAACACCGAGTTAAAACTGTTCGGAAATACTGGTGCTAACAAGGCGCATATTAACGTTCCAACATTGTCCCACACGAATCACTGGGTTGATCTGCAGAAACAATTGCTGGAAGCATTCAAAAGAGAAGACGTCCAAGGGATGCACATGATAGGACAGGAAGGCGGAGAAGTGAAGGCACGATTTTGCTGTACGCGGAATGAATCATACCTGGCTTCGGCTTTCTTTCAACTTCCAGAGCTGATAACTCCTTCTAACACCGATGTGTCAATTGTAGAATACCTGAATCAATACTTTCCCGAATTTTTAGAGCGATTTAATGATCCAAGATACGATAGTACAAGTAACCGTGGTAATTGTTTGATATGGAAATGGATATTTGATTGGAAGGACGTTAAGGATCTCATTCAAAATCTGAATCTGTTCATCCTTCCGGAAAGGATCATTCACAACGATCAAGACCCTGTCGTCTTGAAAGAGCTTATTGTGCACGGTAACACATCAGGTGTTCGGGAGATAATACCGTACTTAAGCGTAAATTCCTATGTTTCGGACGTTTCTCACGCGTTATACAAAGCGTTACTTTACTGTGTGCGTTCGGTTGCAGATTTACTAATACAACGATTGGGCATACCTCGTCCAGGGTTGCTGTTCCTTGCCATTCTCTTGCACTGGAATGATTTCTTTACCACCATGATGGCTAAAGCTGATATTGAAGAGGATACACATATATATTTACTCATATCGGCCGTCATGTCGAGAAACTATACCGCCACGGTTTATCTACTGGAAAATGAAGCATTTACACACGTTATTCCCGACGTATTTCAGGAATGCTGTGAAATATCGGCTCGCATGGGTGACCAATCCATTTTGCAGTATTTCATAGAGTTGTGTCCTACTACATTGATTGCAAATAATAGTTTAGCTTCTAGCCTGCATCAGGCAGCATTATCGCAGCAGTGGCACTGTGTGCAGCTACTGCTGGAGCGTGATGTTCCGGTGGACACGATATATGACACGTACCCGCGACAGAAACAATGCACACTTCTTCTGCTTGTAAAGTACGGCCGATATCGACTACTTCGAAGAATCAAATCCATCAAGAACGAGTTGTTCGTTACGATTGCAAAACATCCCTTTACTGTGGCAGTACAAAACCGTATGACATCGGACAAAATGATCCGTTCACTGCGCGCATTAGGGTTCGATTGGCTCGATAGCTCAAAAACACTGCAAGCAGCGATTCGAGAAAAGAACAAGAATGTGTTTGAAACGATCCAGAAGCTTGTAAACGAGTGTTGTGCGGAAAATCCTTCCTCCGATCTTGATCACTTCCGACACGCGTTAATGGTGCTGCAGCGCTGGAAAATGATTTCATTCGTTGAGGAGTCAAAATCGTACGGATCTTCTTCGTTGTTTAGCGCTATACAAGCGCAAGATAAAGATATGGTACAAGAGTTGCTCAGCTGGGCGCGTGAAATGCGTACGATCGAGGAGCTAGGGATTCTTGGCAGTATTGTCTTTGAACGGGAGACAGTGTTCACCTGTTTCGGTAAAAGAAACAACGTGTCAAAGATGTGGAATACACGGGACAGCTGCGAAGATATGATCACCCGGATGGAAACCTGTGCAATGTTGGGTGAGATGATATGGCAACAGATTACGCTAAACGCTCAGTCCTCGACCCCGGTCACGTTCTACGTGTTAACTACAGAGGATGAACTCATCGAGCTTCCCAATTCAACTTTTGCTCTGCGTGACAAAGTGTCATTGGAAGAAAATTTAAAAGATTTCCTAACGTTTGTCAATGTCGCACTAAGCAACTTTACCATATTTTTTGCCAAGTTTTCTACGACCGATGGAACTACGAGGTATTTCTGGCAAATCGAGCAAATTAGCTGCATGTACGACATTCTTCCACCGTCACAAAAAGGCGTTGATTTAACTGATGTGGTCAATTACAAAAATTTGAATGGTGAAACTGCATTGCATGTATGTGTTTTGAAAAATTCACTCGAAATAGTAAAGCTCTTGGTGGAGAACGGGGCCAACCCACTGTTGGAGGATAAAACAGGCAAGTCTCCCATCACAATTTCGCTGGTGCACACACTGGACTATACACTAGCACGGTATCTGCTCGATGAGTGTGTTCGACGGGATCTACGCAATGAAAAGGGTTGTTCAGTGATGGAGGTATGTAATCCTATTTCTGGTGACAGATTGATACATAACGCCATAGCGGCAGGTCGACAAGATATCGTACAACGGTTATTGGAACTTCGCGTCGATGTGTCGGTGGTGAACGGTGCGGGTATTACACCAGTGCATTATGCTGCCGCCAATAATGTCTACAACAAGTGTCGTATAGTAAAAATGATTATTGAGTTCGAAAATCAATGCGAAGCCAGCTCGATAGACACCTTCGGACACGACGATGACACTTTAATACAATTTGCGGCACGAAGGAACTCACTGCAACTGATGCAGCTGGTATTGCAGTATAAACCCAACTTGACCTTGTGCCGTAATGGTACGACGGCGCTTTTCATGGCTATCGTACTCAAGCACATCGAGTGCGCCAAGTGTTTGGTTAAGCATGCGATCGAAAACAACATCCACGGAATCACACTAGCAGGAGATGATGATCTCGTCCTACTTTCATTGATCTGCAACGACTATGATCTATCGAAAATGCTGCTGGAGTATGAACTAGGGCACACATTAGAGCAGGTTGACGAGCGAGATCTACCTCGAATTAAATCCATTCTTGAAGGGTCAGTCCCCAAAATGAAAACCATTGCTGCTAAAGTAGCACTCCAAAATAAGTCAGAGCAGTTAGTAATGCCGGACATATCGGTATTTCGTGCAGTACAGATCCTACATTTAACTGAATCGTATAAATTTTTGATGATGTTGATGATACTCGCTATCAGGATCAGCTCTCCTGTAATCTATTCTTATGTCCTTGACGAGGTCCAGGTAAACCGTGTTATGGTAATCAATTAATTCACTTCACAATGAGGATCATATAGTATCATATAGATACATAATGTAGTCTGCTAGGCATTTCTTCGTTCGAGATTTCTCTGATCCGTTGTGACTGTTTTGCACGCTGGTTAGGTCATTAACGGTGTATTGCTCTATAGTCTGGGCCCCTATTGCTCGGATTCATATTGAGCGCTTAGAGCGAGGGCAGAGATCCTTCGCCAGGTTTGCGGTTCGCAAATTTCCGGGTGGTTCCTCTGTTGCCTTGCCTAACTATTATTATTATTATGAATCCAGGTGTCGTCTGCTCGGTATTGACTCAATCGAGAACCGCCGCCTTCAGGCACAATCGCCTTATTTGTTACTCGCTCTTGCTTGATTGTATTGATTCGCCAACGTTGCTCTCATCGATTCCTCAATATATTTCTTCCCAATATCTTCCTTCCGCTTCCGTCTAGGATTTCCTTTTTAATCCCTCCTGTCGTATTGACTATTAGTCTATTGTAGCTATTCTACTCTTGTAATATTAGTTTTATATTAACTTTAGCTTTACTTAAAGTATTACTATATGTAGCCGTACGGCAAACATACGTTATTTAATAATAGTAATAATTAACGGTCATCTTACTTAAAGACATCATTGGATAAGCATATTTGTGCACGTAAAATTGATGGAATATGCGGGTATAAGCATTTTATCCAAAACCTTCTCAGGAAGCAAGGAGATTTTAAATAATTTTATAAGAAGCTTTTTCTGTGCTATGGGCATATTTATACAAAATTTTACATTGATAAAAATAAATCACTTGTAACTACTTTGTTGTAAATTTTATAACCAAGCTGAAACTTTACTGTCTGTTGTTATTTTGAGAAAAGCATCAAACAGGGGAAATTTCTTCATTCTCGCTACCCCCGACTCCTAATTTTGAGCGCTCGTACGACAAACTCTCACCCCACCTCACATAGAAACGCTGGCATAATTAAATGCACAATCAGAAACTGCAAAAGTTGTTTTTTTCGTACACTTTCTTTTTCTTATTTTACAATTGAAATTAAATATTTTTAGTGTGCACAAGAAAAACACGAGTGTTTCGCTCGGTTTGCGCAACACGGCTGCCCCTCTTCTTATTGACCAATTCCTTCTTTACACCTATGATTTGCTTACGGTAACTGTACTACACGTGGGTCATATCAATGAAAATCCACGAGATAAAGACAAAATATGTGCTTGCCGGAAGCTCTGGCCGTGATAGGTTGAGCCTGTCAGACATTCGCGAGGAACTTGGGAAGCTATGCTACCATGTGACGATCGTATCTTCGGATATCAACCAAGGCAAAGAAATGTTACGGGAAATCGTGCCTTCACCCTGATACGTCCTTCAGTCCTCTATGACCACTAATCTCGTACATTACTGGCCTAAAACGCCTCAAGAGCGTTGGAATTTTCGAGCGGCGAGTGCGGAATTATCGAATTTCCTTTAACAGTATTTGTGAGCAGGACATACTCCTGGATTACCACGATTGGATTACCAATCTGAGCTGTGCTGCGAAGCAGACATGCTGACTAAAGCAAAGATCCGAATGATACGGTGGTCGGAGCACATTATGAGGATGCCGGACACATGTCCCACTAAGATGATGCTCATCAGCGATCCATTCGGCGCGAGACGTACGTAGAGAAACACATTGAGCTCGCTAGATCAAGTTGAGGTAAACGTGTCGAAGATTGGAACAAATTTCCGGGAAACGGATTTTTTGACTGGCCATTTCAGCGCAATCAACACGTGCTCAACCGTAAGTGAGCCAATGAAGATGAAGGAAAGTTTGATCGTGGAGCGACTGTTTCGGGTATTTCCCTTTAAACCAAAACTTTTCGCTCAAAATCGAGTTTACGCACAAAAAAGCGTACACACATCGCGCATTGTAAGAGTGTGCGTAAAAAACGTGTTCTTCTCTCCCACTTTATTGCGAGAGAATGGTTATCAAATGCTGAGAGATTAACTGTCGTACGGGGAATCCCACCTGATCGCCGTCTGATCCTCACAAGTCATTTGTTTGCTGCGCACCAATCTAGACGTAAGTTGCGTGACAGCGCATACGCAAGCTGTGATATTGTTAAAGTAACTTAAAAATTATCCCGCAGTGACCCCTCTTTAGCGATGGAGAATAATTTGGTTGAAACCATCTTCGAAGCGATCACGATCGGTGATGAAACGATGCTGGGAAATTGCATTAAACAAGCGACCATCGATACCGTCTTGGAGTTCCGGCGTTCATACGGCGAATCTCCGCTGCATTTGTGTGTGAAAATCGGCGGTGTGAGTCATCTCGGTGTAGTGCGTTGTTTATTGACAAGCGGATTGTTTGATAGCACCACCGTCGATAGCGAAGGACAAACTGTACTCGAGTGTGCTCTGGCGAATGGTGGAGACAGTGAATTGGTTGACGCTCTGATAAAAGTAGAAATTGATGGATTGGATGATGCAACCGCTTGCTACAAGATGTTAAGACATGACTCGTTGCAGATATTTAGAACTTTTCTTAATATCAAGAAGCTTAAGGAGGAGGAAGAATTCCAACACATAGCTAGTGCGTTAATTCAACTAAATGTAAAGAATGTGGTTCTGTCGGAAGATCTGCGTCACTTTGTGTTGTGGAAACTGTCCGACTATGGGTTTCGCAAGCTGTCCGGCAACTGGTCGGGAACGAAGGATCCAAACGAATGGAAAAATCATATCGACGTTATAAGCGAATGTTGGAGTGTGATAAAGCTGCAGTACAATACCCGACTGTACACGGATGTTGACGATCAATTCCTGCATCGACTGCAAACCGTGCACAACCATCTGTATTTTCTAAAGCACAAACAATTTCTTGCTCATCTTCCAATGCAGGAGGCCATATTTTGTGTGGCCATATTTCTGTCCATCTATCGCAACCCGGAACAGTTTCAGGAGTATCGTCTAATGATTAACAAATGTCTGGTGATCGAGTTTGTACGCATGATAAGCGAACAGTTGGCAATAGTGAAAACGTATCTGGAACGAACCGAAACGGAACTGTTGTCGATAGTGAGAACAATTGAAATGTCTGGTACGGCAGATAAAAATAAACTGATCAAGGATCTGTTGATGAAAATGGAATCTTCCAATCTACCGAACAAAGCGCACGTGATCCAACAACTGAAGGGACGATCAGAAATGGATAGTACCGCTAGTAAGGATAGCCTTATCAAGGATATGCTAGATAAGGTGAAACGAATCGACAAACCGTGGACCGAAGAAATGACCGGAAAGGTAAAAGCGTTAGATAAAACGTACAGAGAGCAATTGATTGAGCAGATCGGGAAACGTTTGCGTCACGTATCTCATCCACAAAATGTAGTGAACCGGTTGATGGGCGATTGGAAAAAAGGAAAAGTGACCGAAACCATCGTCGCAGACATCGTGTCAGGTGAATCTTTTAATCTGGCTCATCTAATGCGTGGTAAAGATCGTCGCATCAAACGCAAGTTGCTTAAATGTTACAGCAAAACCAAGCAATACTACTCACTGCACAAGACTGTTTTCTACTGCGAGAACATTGTACCGAACCCGAAAGAACGCACAAAATCCAATTTCGCCGAGATAGCGTGTATGAAACGGACGGTACAGGTATTTGGCGAAGCCATCAAGAACACCACCAACTCTGCCAATATGCCGGGAAAGGCTGCGGACGCTATGGGTACAATGCTGACCGAACTCTTCCCCATCATGAACAAATCCTTTCGGGAAGTGTTTTCGCACAGTATCTCCTTGAAGAAGCAACTTTTAGGAGAATCGTTCGATAAAACACTCTGTGACACATTTCGTTCAAACTTGGGCATGATGAGAATGGCATTTCAGCTGCTGTATGTCGTTACCGTCATGGTTGCCCGGCAATCGTTCTACGGTTATATGCGCCAGTGTGACACATTCAAGGAGTTGCGATCGTTGGTAGTGTACGCCGGTGATATGGAATCATTGGAACAGCGTCAGCTCGCTTGCTACAAACAGGTGACGCAGTATTTCGATGAAGCCAAAGCCACGTTCGAGGAGGTAGAAAAGGAACCTATCGGCGCAATGCCCACATTCCGGCACTTACAAAAACATCTACAAGTAAAACGTGATATTGTAAATAAATTGCGCGATTGCTTCAAGGAAAACGATAACTTTAACTATAGTGATATACGGAGAGCCTGTTTCTCTAGCGACGATTTGGCTGCCGTCCGAAGGTTGTTGGATTGGAAGCTAACGATGAGATGGGAAGGAGAATTCTTCCAGCAGGTGCGCACGTCCTGGCAAACTAATCACGTCGAATCATTGGCGGTAGAATGGAAGGATCAACGTTTGCTGAAGTACAATCCTTCCGTTGTTGCAGGCATTCTGAAGAATGGTTCTACAGCAATGGATTGCGTCGAAGACTTCGATTACATTTTGCATACGCGTCAGTTGACGCATGATCTCAAGATCGCGAACAAGATCGATGAAGAAGCGTTACAGCGTCTCAATAAACGCTTGAAGCCTTACTACAATGATATTTTCTTCATCGACAACAAATGGAAGGTGCTGGAAACGTTCTGCAAGGAGTGCAAACTGTCCTGGAACAAGGACCTTACCCGTGAGTTGGTCAAACGCGATCAGAACCATTTGCAGCAGCTGTATGACAAGAGTCGCAATCAGTTGCGATTAATTCTGGAAAGATTTGGTCTGCATACGGTTGACGGATTGGTTACGTTGTTGTATGGGCTTCCAACCCAAATGTTAAGCGCTATCGAACATATCCAGCTGGAGCTTTGCGAGATGCTGTACGCAGTCGGTTACTTTGGCGATAGTTTCCATTACATGAAGAGTCGCATCTCTATGATACAGGGGAAAAATTATCGCAATTTCTTGGCCCATGACGCCCTATCCTATAATCTGCTAACGGATAGCTCAATGGAGAAGATCGTAATTAATGCATTTGTGTTCTCCAACACCGAGATACAACTGTTCGGAAATACTGGTGCTAACAAGGTGAATATTAACGTTCCGACATTGGCCCAAACGAATCACTGGGTTGATCTGCAGAAACAATTGCTGGAAGCATTCAAAACGAAAAACATCCAAGGGATGCACACGATCGGACAGGAAGGTGCAGAAATGAAGGCACGATTTTGCTGTACGCGGAATGAATCCTACCTGGCTCCGACCTTCTTTCAGCTACCAGAACTGATAAACCCTTGCAACGCTGATGTGCCACTTGTAGAATACCTGAATCAATATTTTCCTGATTTTTCAGAAGTATGTAAAGATCCTGAATATCAAGTATCGATGGCATTAAAATTGCGCGACTTTCAGGCAGCCTACGATCGTACAATAGCCCGTGGTGATCGTTTGATACGCGACGAGATGTTTGACTGGGAGGAGCTTATGGCTCACGTTCGCAAAACGGACCTGTTCGTCCATCTGGTAGCGGTCGTCAATAGGGGCGCCATTTTGCGAAAGCTTATCGAGCACGGTAACGTAGCAGGTGTTCGGGAGATACTGCCATACTTTGAAGCTTTCCATACTGCGAACGATCGTGGCCCGTTGGGCGATGCGTTATATTACTGTGTTCGTTCGATTGCAGACTTGCTACTAGCACGATCCACGGTACCTCATCCAGCGATACTGTTGCTTGCCATCATCGTACACTGGAATGATATCTTCGTCAACATGATGGCAAAAGCGGACATTGAAAGTAATACATTCAAATTTCTGCTCAAAACAACTGTTCAGGCGAGAAACTATACCGCAGCGGTATATCTGCTGGAAAATGAAGCATTTAGACATTTTATTCCTGACGCATTCGTGGCATGCAGTGAAAAAGCAGCTCGTATGGGTGACCAATCCATTTTACAGCATTTGCTAGTGCGGTGTCCTGCTACAGCGATTGCATCAAATATCAATTTAGCTTATATCCTGCATCAGGCAGTATTAATGCAGCAGTGGCACTGTGTGCAGCTACTGATGGACCGTGGTGATGTTCCGGTAGACGTGATGTATCCAGACTACCCGCAGTCGAATCAATGCACATTTCTTCTGCTCGTAAAGTATGGCCTATGTCGACTGCTGCGTAAGATCAAATCCATCAAGCACGTGTTGTTCGTTACGATTGCAAAACATCCCTTTACTGTTGCAGTACAAAACCGTATGATATCGGACAAAATGATCCGTTCACTGTGCACATTAGGGTTCGATTGGCTCGATAGCTCAACAACACTGCAAGCAGCGATTCGAGAAAAGAACAAGAATGTGTTTGAAACGATCCAGAAGCTTGTAAACGAGCGTTGTGCGGAAAATCCTTCCTCCGATCTTGATCACTTCCGACACGCGTTAATGGTGCTGCAGCGCTGGAAAATGATCTCATTCGTTGAGGAGTCAAAATCGTACGGATCTTCTTCGTTGTTTAGCGCTTTACAAGCGCAAGATAAAGATATGGTACAAGAGTTGCTCAGCTGGGCGCGTCAAATGCGTACGATCGAGGAGTTAGGCATTCTTGGCGGTATCGTCTTTGAACGGGACACAGTGTTCACCTGTTTCGGTAAAAGAAACAACGTGTCAAAGATGTGGAATACACGGGACAGCTGCGAAGATATGATCACCCGGATGGAAACCTGTGCAATGTTGGGTGAGATGATATGGCAACAGATTACGCTAAACGCTCAGTCCTCGACCCCGGTCACGTGCTACGTGTTAACTACAGAGGATGAACTCATCGAGCTTCCCAATTCAACTTTTGCTCTGCGTGACAAAGTGTCATTGGAAGAAAATTTAAAAGATTTCCTAACGTTTGTCAACGTCGCACTAAGCAACTTTACCATATTATTTGCCAAGTTTTCTACGGCCGATGGAGCTACGAGGTATTTCTGGCAAGTCGAACAAATTAGCTGCATGTATGACATTCTTCCCCCATCAGAAAAAGGCGTTGATTTAACTGATATGGTCAACTACAGAGATTGGAAAGGTGAAACTCCGTTGCACCACTGCTTTCCGAAAGACACACTCGAAATGGTAAAGCTCTTGGTGGAGAATGGTGCCAATACATTATTGGCAGATCATACCGGTATGACCGCACTTCATGTTTCTCTGCTAAACTCACAAGACTACGCTGTATCAAAGTATCTGCTCGATGAGTGTGTTCGACGGGATTTACGCAACGAAAAGGGTTATTCCGCGCTGGAAATCGACGATGGTGTTATTGGCAATAGATTGATACATGTCGCCATAATGGCAGGTCGACAAGATGTAGTTGAAAGGTTGCTGCAGCTTCGAGTTGATGTGTCGGTAGTAAACAGTATGGGTGTAACACCAGCGCATCTTGCTGCCGGTCTTAACATCAATAACAAGTGTCGTATAATAAAAATGATTCTTGATTACGACGCCAGCTCGATAGACACGTTCGACAACGACAATGATAACTTAATACAACGAGCGGCACGAAGCAATTCGTTGGAATTGGTGCAGCTGGTACTGCAGTATAAACCCAACTTAACATTGTGCCGTGACGGCATGACAGTGCTTTTTATGGCTCTCCTGCTAAAGCACACTGAATCTGCCAAATGTTTGCTGAACTATGCGATCGAAAACAACATTCAGGGGATCACACTAGCAGGAGATGACGATCTCGTCTTACTTTCATTGCTCTGCAACGACTACGATCTCTCAAAAATGCTGCTGGAGTATGAGCTAGGACACACATTACAGGAGGTTGACGAGCGTGATCTACCTCGAATTAAATCCATCCTTGAGGGGTCAGTACCCAGAATGCCGGAAATACCGATAGCACGAGTAGTGCAGGCGCAAGGATTCAGCGAATCGGAAAATTTTCTGCAAGAATTGCTGATACTTGCTACCTCGATTACAGATCGATAACGATTATTCCACTCGCATGATAATTAAGAAGAATATATTGGGATATACGGTAATAGATGGATATTTTATCTAAAAAATCTCTTTTATACTTGCTCGGTTAGAACTGTCTCCCAGGCCTTCGAACCTCTCAGGGAACCTCTCTGGACGCAAAGAAATTTAAACTGCTTTTACAGGCAGCTTTGCCTGTGCATTTAACATATTGATACATAATATAATCAACTTTATAAATAAATGATTACTTATCATTCTGTTGCAAATTTCACTATCAAGCGGTAACTGCAATTAATTGGAGAAAAATATGAGAACTGCAAAACCAGCATGATTGGGTAAGACATAGATGCATCACACAAAACTGAGCAAGATCTGGTACGTCAACGAAATGGCCACATAAGAACGAACCAAATATCTACACATAGTGTCAACAACACTGGCCCACTAGAGAAAACACACTTCACATGCAATCGATAGCTTCCGAAACACCGTAACTCAACACGGAATTTCAGCTGCCGGATGCAACAACACAGAACCGACTGGCGATCGAGATGAGTTTCCATTCGAAACAGTGAACATCCGAACGTAATTTCTCACTGTACAACACACAACACGCTTTTTACATTCACTCAACAGCGCGATGTTGGATCGCTGTTGACCACAGTAGCAGTAAACTTATATTCTGACCACATAACTCTCACGCTTGTGTGTGTGTGTTTGCACAGGAATTGTACAGCCACCGCTTAATCCTGCAGCTTCAGCACCTGGGCGGCTTCCTTCTTCTGGGCTTCACGTTTTTTGCTCGAAATTTGTGCCGCGATACGGTCCAGATCACGCTGGCCTTGGCTGGAGAGCTTGCGGCCACCGTCGGCATGCCTTTCAATCAGCTTAATCGCTTCCAGGGCTTGGACAGCCTTGCGGGTGGTACTACCATCGGCACGGCAGAAGTGCGACGGTCGCACACCGTTACGCTGGCGTCCTCCGTAAATGCGGCAGATCGAACCGATACCGGCCGGGCTGTGGTGGTACAGGCGGCGCAGAATCGAAGCACAACGCACGTAGAACCAGTCCGGATCCGATGGTGCCAGTTCCTTAAACTTGGCAGTCTTGATCAGATCCACGTACTCCGGAACCTTCAGCTTTCCAGACCTGTTTGTAGAACGAGACGCACATACGTCATCGGTTGCCTACAATTGAACAAACCGCACTCAGTACTTACTTCTTGAGGAAAAGGGCTACACCCTCAACCACTTTGTCTTGATCGACGTCCTTCACAGTGATTCCAGGCATCTAAAAAGAAGTGAAACAACACATTATGCATTAAGGACAGGTAAATCACATCCTTCTGTGTTCCATCACAACACAACACCAGCGAGGCCACATAACCTTCCGCTGGTACTCATTACACGGCATTTAACACCGGCTGCATCTAATAACTGCCGTAATTACTCTTGAAATGCATTCATTAACAAGTGTGGTCACTGTTCCACGCGGTGAACCAATGAAAATCGACTTATTTTATAACATTTACAACACTTTTTCCAGCGAATTAACCACCAACGTACCTTTCACTTGCAAGCGCAACCGGAAAAAGAGATCGAAAGAAGCTAATATGGCGACACGTTTGACGTGTGTCAGATGAAATGCGGCATTTGACGTTTCGTCAACATCCGGAAAGTGCTGCACGGTGTAACCCTCAATAGCTCAGTCCATAGATTTCTTTATAATTAATTTAATTTCAATTTCAAATATGCTATTTTATGCTCTTTAAACACATTTTTATTTCGTCTGTAGGACTGCATCAAATTCACACCACCAGTGTTTAAATTCCTCCACTTTCTGTGCCGGATTCATCTCTTTGCGAGGTTTGCGCCAGTCTCTTGTGTCTAAACCAAGAATTCCGGCTATTGTTTCCTGGAAAAAAATTAACAATTACAATAACTTTTACCAACACTCAATATATGTACCTGTCGAGTATATTTACCGTCGCAAACGTAACCGGGAACATTTCCTGATCTTCGATCACGTGTGCAAATCCGTTTTCCATGTTGAAGTTTACCCAAAAGTATGGCAAACCCTTCGGAATCGTACGTCTCACGTTAAAACCGTCCACGTTGTGGAGCTTCTTGTTCATTGCCCACTCTGTTTCCGATTCCAGAATGGCTTTTTTGAAATAAAACGGAGCCATCTCGTAATCCTTTGCCGGTACGCACTGGATGTACATGTGAGGATTACGGTTCAGATAGCGGACGGTTTCGAAGAAGACTACCTCCATTTGGTGCTTGCGAAACATTCGAACCAATGTCTTGCACACGTCGACTATTTCCTGATGTACATCTTCATCCACCTGCGTTAAGCACGGGTAGTGGCCAACAGGCACAATGAAACAGTGTTTCGGTTGCAAGGCACGCCACGTTGGAATGGACAGGTACACATTTTTGCCCATCGAAATTAGCTGCTCGTGTCCAAACTTGGCAGAATTCAGACAACGTTCACAATCGGCCTGTGCTTTGCTCATTCGATTCATATCACGCACTGTACGTTCCTCGATCGCATCCATATCGCCCATCGACGAGGAAGCCTTTTGATGGTCAAATATATTTTCCAATCGTTTGCCATCGCCCATCTTGGAGGAAACTTTAAAGAACTGTGCATCCATGTTGTCGTTCTCGTGACGCTCGGAACTAAATTTATCAGACAGAGCGGGTCCGGGTGGTAGATTTTGCTGGTACCGTTTTTGTTTTTTAGAATTAACCTTCTGTGAATCGTTACCCGTAACGTACGTAACGGTGTCTTCCGTACTTTTTCTTCGTTTGTGCGCATTGTCTTCGTGTTGCTTTTTCTTGGCATGCATTTCATTACGATAAGCTTTGGCTTTCTCTAACTTTAGCTTCAAGTTTTCCGCCTGTGCTGTATTGCCAAGCAACTCTGCTTTAATTATTTTAGCTCCAAGCTCATTTAGCTGCTCGTCTGTTAAGAACTCTTCGTTATGCTGTCCGGCATTAGTTACACTTTCGGTTGTTTTTTCGATTTTCACTTCACTTTGTCGTTGTGACGGTTCTTGTTTTTCTTTAGCTGATTTTTTCCATCCAGCACTGCTAGTCCGGTTCTGTTGCTGGTGCCCTTCTGCCGTGCGGTGATATCGATAACCATCGTCACTGTTTTCATCATCGTTTGCCGGTTTGCGAAAGCTGGGCAACCCTGTGCCTCCATTTCTCCAGTGCGGATTCAGCTCACGAACACTAGTTTTGGGATCGTACTGTTCGGAGGTCGGATTTTTCTTGTCCTCTTTTTTCGGTTCCTTGCTGTAAGTCGGAATCAGCATGCTATTCATCCAATCTTCCCGCTCAAGCTTTCCTTCAGTCATCGGTTGTGGCACCTCTTTGTTGTCCTGGTATTGGTCCACTTTAGCAGACAAAGCTTCCACCCATTCATCGCTTTCGCTTCCCGAACTGGATGACGACGAGCGCGTACGGCGGTGGCGTTTATGCTTTTTTTCTTTCTTGTGTTTTTTCTCCTTTTTAGACTTTTTGGACTTTTTCTCCCTTTTCTTATGTTTCCTTGGCTTGCGTTCTAGTTCGCTATCGGAGGTAGAAGAACCCATTTCTAATCAGAACTGGCTGAATCCTAAAATAATAAATTGAATTAAAATTGCATTCCTGATTGCGATTGTAAATACAGTTGTTGTCGTTAAAACAGTGCTTTACTGTGTTGTGATTTTCTATTAAAGGCAAATTAGGTAAAACACTACCTATAGGAAAAACGTATAATTATCCACAAGCAAAGCGGTAAGCACAGCCTTAGATGCCGATGAAATTGTTTGTTTTGATTGCTGTTTTGTTTTCCATTTCCAAATATCATGACCCATGTAACAAAAATTAGCTTAGCTGACGGAAGTTGATACTTCGCAGACATCACCCACTTGGCAGAAATCGCATGAGAGGGGGGAAATTTCTTCATTCTCGCTACCCCTGACCCTCACTTTCGAGCGATCGTGCGACAAACTCTCACTCCACCACCCTACCTCACTCACACACGCTCCCATATTCTATGTAATCCCTCACCGCAACCTGCGTCACCAACCCACCCCACACCTGAACGGTCCCATACTCGAAGTGTTAGGTTGGACATAGACGAAGCGAGATTTACGCGGATCGAGTAATACGCGGGTGTCAATTTTGGTATAACGTCGGTCAAACAGGCGAGTAAACCGCGCCTCGTGTATGGACCAAACCGCGTACGCAGTGCCAATAGCTTAAGAAAATCTATTTACTGCAGCTATAAACCTACTCTTTTTGTTGTAGTTTTTAGTCCTTGTAGCGAAATCTTTATGTTTTGGTTCTTCTTAACCAGAAAATCATCAACAAAATTGTAAACAACTCTTTATGTCATCGATCTCGCTACCGAGTAAACGCAGAGTTGCTGCACTTCAACAACTCTGCGGAAACGCGGGCGCGATAGCAGGCGCGGCAAATTTGACACCTGAACTGGGCTAAATCTGGTATAAACTAGCCGCGTATTACTCGATCCGCGTAAATCTCGCTTCGTCTATTTCCAACCTTAGACAATTTTGGTTCCACACTTTGAAGCCTGTCGAGGAGTGTGGCACTATATTGTTTTTCGCTGTCTCCTTTCTTTCACTGCAAAATTGCTTTTGCCCTGTCTTTCGCGTATTCATATGAGTTTGGCCTTTGCTGGAGGCGGAGGTGTGTGCGCAAGCGTTATCGTGTTTTGTGAAGTGATACTTTGCTCCGGTAAGTAATGTGAAAACTAGGGATTGTGATTAGTGAATTAATTATAATCCATGTGTTTTGTGCGTAGTGAATCCCATCGAGTCGATCAGCTGATGGAAAGAGTTTGGCCGTGAAGCGGAAAGAGTGAAGCCGGAGTTAAACCGCAGGATGGCAGGACAAACCACATCGGAGAGAGTGCTGAATATTCGACGTCTTGAGAGGTACGCATTTTAACACTCGAAATGAGTTAAAGAAAAAAACAAAGTGTAAAGTTTTCTCATGTGTCTCCGTTTTTTTTCTTCTATATATTTATAGAAACCACTGACGAACCCCATCCGACCGTCCGCTTCGCAGAACGCCGGCAGTTTTTTACCAGATCGTCCAGCGAACGCTTGCGCATGATGAGCGTATGAGCAATAAAAAAAGGAATCGAATGTATTTCCTGGTAATTATTTCGTTCACTGTCGTGCTGTGCTCGGGACGAGGGTGTCCCGAATGAAGCAATAGGAAAGAAAGGGAAAGCGAGAAAGAGCAAAAAAACTAAGGAAAGGAACGGGACACACTGAAGCTTATTAGGCTACCAACGCTTATTATAAATTAGCCTGCAAGTTTGCAGGCTATATACAAGCGTACATACGGCATACGCCCCGCCCCCTGTACCCGATTCCCCCACTCCCGCGAACGATCCACGAACAAGGCTATCTAAGTTGCTAGATAGCCTTTAATAAGCCGGCTAATTAGCCTTGATGTCGTACGACTTTTGCCAAGTGGGCATTTGAGTATCACGCAACAATATTTAAAATAGAAAATCTCAATTTATCGTACTATGTTCCGTGCAACGCTTAATTATACGTAAAGCTCAGAAATGATGATTTTAAATGTGACATTTAAATTTCAAAGTCGATACAAAATTCATGAAAAATAACGAGGGTTTCGACGAAGTGAATGCTGGAACAAAAAATTCATGCTGTTACAACAGTAAACCGCAAAGTAAAATAAAAGCATACGCTTAACAAAATCCCAGAAAAAAACATTATGTTACTCTGTGGGGTGACAAACACGGAGTGTTACTATGCCGTTCGAATCGAAAGCACGAAGGTGCGTCGATGTTTTAGGAGATTCTCGCGTCCGTTTCTTCTGTCTTAAGAATTCAGTCAAACGTACAGTGTACAATAGGCGCTATAGCTAAAGAAATTCCTTTTAATTCCACTGTCGGAGTAGTGCAGTACTGCGTGTGAAGCCAGCATCCGAAGGGAAGACAGAGAAAGGTTGTCCATTTCACAAAAATGAACTCGACAGTTTGTTGATTGTATCTGATTTTGTCGATAAGAAAGGAGACCAAAGGTAAGGTTTTTATCGAAATTTTATTACAAATTAATATACTCACCTCATTTCACCTCATTCTTTGCTTGTTACTCGAATGTTACTTGGGCGCACACACGAAAGCAATCCGCGACGCTGAACCAGATGATATAAACGCACCAAAAGGCTTTTCTGACGTTCTACGGAATGGTCCATTGGGAAAGGACTTTAAACGCTTTCATCCAAGAGAAAAAGGCAGAGTTTACGATTTCTGCTCGTCCGTGTTTTAATAGTTTTGTGCGTTGATTTCGCTTTCGTGCTTGAGTTTCTTGTTTTCGCTATTCGCTGTTTAGCATTGCTACGTGCGTGCGCGTTTGAGTTGTAGTGAATATGTGAAGCGCTCGGAACACGCCTGGAACGATGTGTAAATAAATTTACACACTCTGACCCGCTTCCTGGTTCCCTCTCTCCGCGGCCGGAGCTTGTACGGGTGAGAAGCCCTGGAACTTGCGAGCCACCCCGAAGCGCGTATCTGAATAACAAAGAGTGGCATCTTCGTCGCATTTTGTCATTTTATTTGCCCTTCGGTTAGTTTGCTCCCGTTTTGGGTGGCTCCCAGTTGTCCCACTTCAAGTTTGCCCGGGAGCATTTGGCAAAAGGTGTGTGTCGCCGTCGTCGTGTCTTTGCTATGTTGTGAAGTGCCAAAAGAGGGAGGTGGTATAGTGCGCGATCTTCCTACGTTTATGACGATCATGCGAGTGGACTGAACGCGAGTCAAACACACATTCCAGTTGCACGTATCATCGTATTTTGGGGGAAAAAGTGACACACAAAACCCGTTCGACGGTAATAGTTCGTGTTGTGGTTCTGCCTTATAAATCCAAATTCCAGTTCTAGCGGTATTTGCGTATTCTGCAGCAAGCAAAATGTTTTCGAAGAAAAAGAAAAAGCCACAAATTTCCTTCCCGAGCAATTTTGAGCACCGTGTACATACGGGCTTCGATAAGCGGGAAGGTCGGTATGTCGGCCTGCCGTTGCAATGGGCGTCGATCGTGGGTAATAATCAGATACTGAAATCATCAAACCGTCCGTTGCCTTTGGTCGACCCGTCCGAGATCACACCGACCGAAATACTGGACCTCAAGACCATCGTTCGGCCCCACGGTCAACCAGGCCCGGGAGGAAATGTGACCGTACCGGGAGCGGTAGCATCCGAACCGGGGAAACTTGTACTGCCTAAAACATCCAACGTAGCACGTTCGAATTCACTTCGAAGCTCCAGTCCACCGCGGATTCGCCGTGGAGATTTGCGTGCCAATACCAATGTGCCACCATCCGTCCCGGAAGAACCGATGCAAACACCGCAGCAGCTCGGCGGTGGACAATCTCCCTTTCCGGGAATGAACAATAACAGCTTTCCGGCGATGCCACCACCTGCGAAGGGCCCGACGGGTGGAAATTATCCACCGATTTCGCCCGCCGGAACGATGTTAGAGACGAACTTTAATAACAATTTCGATGCACACCATCAACAACTACATCAGCAGCAGCAGCAGCATCAGCAGCAACACCAGTTGGCATCGGGAATGGCGCAGCACCAAATGCATATGCACCACATGCAGCAGCAACAGCAGCACCATCACATGCATTCCCATCAAGCTCAAGCAGGCGCTGTTGGCGGGAGCGCACAAGCAGCAACAGCAGGCCATGCAATTGCCCCGCATATGAACGGTGGCAATCTGATAGCGGGCAACAGCACGAACAGCAGCAACATGTCTACGGCTGCATCGACCAATGGTACAGGTTCGAACGGAAACCTCTCCAATCCGGTCAGTGTGCTAACGGAAACGTCTTCGCTGTATCATAACAGGTGAGTGTGTATGGCGACGGTAGCGAAGAGAAACAAGCGGATTAGACCAGAGCATTTAGTTACCTCATATTCAACGCCTGGAGCGTGGTCACCATACGTTTGCTGTGCGATGGGTATCAATTTCGATTTCACTACCAATCATCAAGGCTCTTGAATTGTGTGAGCGCTTGCTGATGTTTGTTGGTGTTTTTTTTTCTATCGATCAGCTCCACCAATAATTTCTTTAGCACGTTTTATTTTCAGAAAATGAGAATCAATTGTGAGTAAACAAAAAAAAAGAGCAAACACGACATAAACAAACATTAAAAATGTTCCACCTAATGTACGTTTGACGGTGGAGATGCATTTAGAGCGTCTGGAGCAGTAACATTCTAATCAACGCACCAATCTCGAGCGGCATTTAGTGCGTAGCATGTTTACAAGAATGCACCGTTTGTTTGCGTTTAGCGTAGTAAGGTTGATTTTATCATGCATTTTCTTTTTCTTCTTCTTCCGGCAGAACCTCTCTACCTAAAAGCCATCACTCGTTTTCATTCCGTGCACTTTTTTTTTTACAAGCGCTAGTTGCTACTATGATCATCGTGCTTGTATTTTCTTCTTTTCTTTCTGTGTTACTTTTCCTTCACTGCACTCGATGCATCTTTTTTCCCTCCCGTTCAATGAATGGGTTAGACCCTGCGGATTGTTCGGGCAGTGGTGCAGTTGCGGTACATCCGGGCTTGTCCCAGATCTCTGCATTAGTAACAATCGCGGAAATAGAACGCAAAGACACCTATCAGTGTTTAGCCAACCGTACCAGGCACACAAACACACAAAACTGCCTGCTACTAAGCAACCGAATGCCTCCTATGCCGAAGACACATCTGCACAGCGATTGACAAGGGTGTAGAATGTGTGTGAGTGTGTTTTTGTTGTTGTTTAGTTTCTTTTTTACTGTTTGTTTTAATGTTTGAACATGCACACAACATTGAATCATTTTTATTGGCTTTTCCCTTTCGATTTAAAGATAAATGATTTGAATCAATATTTAATATGCTGCGTTTATTGGATGATTAATATGTGAAATTTATACATAGTTTAATAGTTTTTATTGTCATAAAAGAGTGTTAACATATTTAGTTTTTTAAATTTAATTTACCTTGGGATTTTATTTGTTTTTTAATTTTACAATTTTATGTTTTTTACACTGTTTATTACAAACTTGATGAGTAAAAATAAATGGTAAACAAAATAGATATACCTATATTTGTTTCTATAATTAAACAACTTATCGTTACAGATCTACTAGCAAATGGCTGTCAGTGGCGAGCCACTTTCTTACATAAAGGCGGCTGAAACGCAATGAACCCGAACCGAATACACCGGAAGCACTTGACAAACTGTCGTATGGAAGTGCCTAGTAATTGATACGTAATTGAGCAATCGTACCAATCGCCCTGTCAATCAAGAAATGAAACTCTTATGTTAGGATTTTCCTACCCCATTTCATGCCCAAAACATGGACCGGTTTCCCATCCTCAACCAAGTTGTGTAATCTAATTAGTTACACCATGAAGAAGCTCGGTATGACATTCTACGAAATGGGCCTGTAATATGGCGTCTTGCGAGGAATATGAAGAGATTGTTTGTACTAAACAATCTAAATCTGTTTTAAAAAATACTGTTTGGTTATTCTAAATAGTGCAAAATTATGCTTCTGTCAATGCATTTTACATGAAATCGATGAAAGCCTCATTAGAGCATGTGTAAGTTGAAGGTGTTATTAACGTTTTCTGGTCACGTGTACTGTGTGCCGGACCGTCTAAGATTTGGTCATTTGGAAGTCGTGCCATAATGTTTTGTTTACCAGGCACGTCCGTCGGCTCAAAATAGCACAACGGCCTGCCGGATGATTTGGAATTTAAACATCATTGAACGGCACTCCTTGGGTCGCATTCGGACAAACGAACGGTTTTGAAGCAACGCGAAAGACGCGTGGAAAGGAAAAATGTTCAAAAAGTTTGTATTTATTGATCCGATCTCTCGGGGAAGTGAGATGTACGCGCTTATCGTGCGATCTATTGACGTCACTCATCCCTGTTTTAATTAACAACTTCATATGTTAGTAGAATTCACACGGATGAACATTTGAAGAGCATAATTTGTGATATTATAATTCATCGGAAAATACTCACTCTTAAAGATTTTTGTTTAAGCCGGAAAGTGTCCATCCATCCATGACAAGATTGTATGCCGCTGAACCTGCTGGATAACAAGGTTGGCATTGTTGCAGTGCAGCGATGAACCGGAACACCTGGGGCCTGGTGTTCGATTTCATTCGATTTTCCAAATGCACACACCGACCAACAAACAAACCATCTTCCATGCACCGACCAGGACCGTGGACAATAGCATTAAATGGATCCACTGTCTCGCTGTCTCAATTTGGTCGGTTAGTTTGTTTTAAGTGCCTTTTATGTGTGCGTTCGAGCTTTCGAACCCTCTTTCCCGAATGGCTGTAATGTGGAGGGACCTGTAATTGTGTGCGCGGCGTTCCCACATAAAAGAAACCACCGTATGCAGGACGGACCGATGTCGTACCTATTGTCATGCACGCACTATAACTGATTGATTGGTTAACCCCTTGGTGTAAGGGGGGATATTTGGTTCGATGTAAAATGATGGTAAAAACCATCTTTTTTGTGGATTCCACTTATTATCCACTTCATTGCGTTGATTGGTGGATGCTGGTAGATATCATTTGATATTTAACTACTTATTAAGCAAATTCATATTGCAAAATTTCCATCCAAAACTAAACACTTCCAAATTTGTATCGTTTTAGATCACAAAAATCCTCCCCAACTGGTTCGGATGGAATGCAACGGCAGTTTCCCAATGTAGGCTACGGTGGCCAGATACAGGGTGGTCAGAACAATTTCCACGGCACGGGTATGATGGTTCCAGGTGGTGGACCACCACCATTACACAGTAAACCACAGGGTGGACCGAATCATCCCGGGCAGGAGGGTTCCATGGTGAACAACCATGGCGCACTCAATCAACACGGACACATGGGAGATGCAAACAATGGCAACCATCTTCCATCCCGTCATCCGGGGCATCACCATCACCATCATCATCCGCACGGTATGATGGGTCCCGGTGGTTCGGCCGGAACACCACAGCCGTCCGGTTCGCAGCTATCCCCAACAAACGTCCACCATCATCATCATCATGCCCATCACCATCCGGCGACACAACAACAGCAGCAGCAGCAACAACAGCAAATGCAGGCGCCATTGCAGATGGGCAATAATCAGATGCCAAATCACCACCATCACCATAATCACAATGCAAATGTGCTACACAACCAGAAAATGCCATCACCGTCATCGGTATCGAACGCCAACGCGGCAGGAACACAAGCGGCGACAGGACATGGCGGTCCGGACACAAACCACATGTTTAACAACAATTCCATCAACAATGCCAAGAGCAATTCGCGTGCATCGAGCTCCAGTGGAGGAAACGTATCCGTCGCCCAAAGTACCTCATCCACCACGCAAAGCGGTCAGAGTCAGCAACAGCCACCGGTCAAAACGGAACAAAGGCTTACACATGAACAGGTATGGGAGTATTTTTTTTTTTTTCATTTACAGGGTTTTTGAGGTCATGTGAGAAAATTGGAACCATTTACTAAATTCTTTTCAAATTGATGTGAAACTAGAGGTGGATTTTTTATCCGATTTTCATGAGTTTGTGTAAATTTAAATTGATTCCATGCAAAACTTTCTCACCCCAACTACATCAGAATTCTACACGAATGTCAAAAGTTGAGAAACCTTTGGCAGAGAATCGAATTCTTCTGGCAAAAGCTCACGACAGGAAAGTAATACAGTAGAACGTCGATTATCCGGGGTGCTCGGGACCGGACTGATGCCGGTTAATCGATTTCCACGGATAATAGTCGCTTAAATATCAAGGGCATTTATATATCAAGATAAAGCGTATATAGTATCTATATGCTATACTGTGGTGATCCTTTTAATGCTAAAAATGATTCTGGATCAAGCAAATTATTATAAAATAACAATTAAAATTTAGAACGTAAAATAAAATCGTTTCAAATATATCGTTTGGTTCAAATCAATAGCAATACCTCTTTAAAAACCCTGTAAAGTCCTTTTTCCCCCTTTCGAATGAATGCGTTAATTGAATATCGATTTATGAACACTCTTTTGCAGTTTCGTGCCGCACTACAGATGGTGGTATCGGCGGGTGATCCGCGTGAGAATCTGGAAAATTACACAAAAATCGGTGAAGGTTCAACCGGTACCGTGTGCATTGCGACGGATAAATCCACCGGTACGTCGCTACACAATGTGGTGCCAACCGCCGAGCACACCAATTACATACGTTCCCAATATTAATGCATTCCTTTGCCCACTGTGCTTGTGTCCATTGTAGGTCGTCAAGTGGCAGTCAAACAGATGGACCTTCGGAAACAACAGCGCCGTGAGCTGCTGTTCAACGAGGTTGTTATTATGCGTGACTACCATCATCCGAACATTGTGGAAACGTACAGCAGCTTCCTGGTGAACGATGAGCTGTGGGTGGTGATGGAATTTTTAGAGGGTGGCGCACTCACCGATATCGTGACACATTCCCGCATGGACGAGGAGCAAATTGCTACCGTTTGCAAACAGTGCCTTAAGGCGTTATCCTATCTTCATTCACAGGTACGATAGTTTTGTTTGTTTTAATGAGATTTAGCCATGGATTAATGTTGCTATACGTTTTCTTTTCCTTCCGCCAGGGTGTTATCCATCGGGATATAAAATCAGATTCAATTTTGCTAGCCTCAGACGGACGCGTAAAACTGTCCGACTTCGGTTTCTGTGCGCAGGTATCGCAAGAACTGCCCAAACGCAAGTCGCTCGTTGGCACACCGTACTGGATGTCGCCAGAAGTTATCTCCCGATTGCCGTACGGTCCGGAGGTAGACATCTGGTCGCTCGGTATCATGGTGATTGAGATGATCGATGGGGAACCACCGTTCTTTAACGAGCCACCGCTACAAGCGATGAGGCGCATCCGCGATATGCCACCGCCAAAGCTGAAGAACTCACACAAAGTGTCCAGCCGGCTGCAGAACTTCCTCGATCGTATGCTCGTGCGTGATCCGGTACAGCGTGCCACAGCATCGGAACTGCTTGCCCATCCGTTCCTAAGGCAAGCTGGGCCACCATCGTTACTGGTTCCGTTGATGCGTGGCGCACGCCACAGCAATTGTTAGGACGAAATGGACCCGGGTAACGTAAAAAAACTAGATTCAGCCATTCACAACCAAAAGGAATCTAGCGTCTACAGTGCGCTGGTTGGAATACACTTTCAACGTGGCGATAAAATAAATGAACGGATGCGAGTTCACTTCGTTCATTTGTTACCGGCACCCGAGAATTCTCTTGATTGTACTCTTGTAAACCGTGAGTAAACTATTGTTGCATTTATCTAAGGTGAAGAAGGAAAAAACGAATCTGCAAATATTATAATCATTTGCAATCATATCTGTTGCTAATTTGTACAACAAACCTAGCTTAGAAGTTAACAGTGTTATATGTGAAAACAATCTGATGGCTTTCGTTATATGGTTTCAAGTAAATCGTGCAGGAAATAGTTCAAGTTTTACACAATATTTGCAGCTACAGACTGTTCTCGGACGATCCAGACCACTACGAGTAACGCGACCGCTATTAGCGCAAGAAAGCAGCAGCTGTAAATATTTTAACGAAAGTACACGAAATTGAAACACAGTGCGGAAACTTTTTTTACAACGATCTGTAAACGATTTACGGTAAACTATACATTCCAGTATTTAGTGAAGAAAGCTTATATGATTGCAAAGGTTTAATTTTAACTTTATTTTGTTTTCATGCAAAACTTGATTCCAATTTCTGTAAACAGTAAATGGGCCATTGTTAAGATTCTTTGTAAATGTGGATTTAAAATTTACCATCATCTCCTACTTATATGGGGTTGAATTTTTATTCTAAAAAAAACACACACACACACAGAGAAAAAGGTTATGTTTAAAAGAAAAGTATTTGTTATTCAACACGAAAGCGTTTTGTATTTTGTTTTTAACCGATAGTGTTAACATGAATGTCTGTAAAGTGTAAGCTACTTGCAAATATTTGAAGATGACTGCTTTTACCTCACTCAAAATACGTCAATGAATGTAAACAGTTGAATCTCTGTTAAGGAATCTAAAAGGGGAAGGGAAGAATCAATTCCTTTCGCGATTTGATGTTGTAAACACTTAGGTAGCATTTATTTTTGTCCCCGAGAAGCGTGTGGCTGTTGTAAGAAGACAAAAAAAAAACAAAACAAATCAAAGCCTCAAACATATTTAGAACTGCTTACTTACATATGAGACTGGTAGGTTTTGGCCTAGGACCTCTAGTGGTCGGCAAACTTGGAGAGTAAATGAAATTATATACGATAACAGCAAGGCTCACTATTAGATGTGCATTTAGCTATGTTTGAACGATTGATCATCGGAGGGAAAAAGCTTAACAGAGCTAAAACAAATGAATTACTACTTAAACGAAAGTGGGCTTTAATCTAGAAAGTAACAACGAAATGTTTGTATACACACATATTTTAAATATTCATATTACTCTCCGAGCGCCCAAAAAAGCTAAATATTGTGCCGACCTTTGGCCGAAGGTTTTCGAATCTCCTCCTAAGACTAACATTCCTTGCACACTGCATCGAATCGAGTATGATACGGGAACGTAGTTCCGTCCACATACACACACACACACAAACACAAATGTGCCCACCCCCTCGGACAGGATCGTGGTTTTATGCGATCGAAACAGTTAATTAGTGGATTGCAACAATACAAAGTATTATAGAGTGAGCGAAAAAGGATAAGACAGAACGTGTATTCAGCACTTAACAGACACACGAAGTGGGCGCCATCAGAACAGTGGTAGTGTGCTATAGTATAGCAGCTTCGTTATTTTATACAACGTACGATTTTGGAAATAAATTGATTGAAAATCTTAAACACTGCTTAAACGAGATGAGCTTAATGTGAGAACGCACACGGAAGAAAAATGGTAGGATTTACGTTTAATGTTGTAAGAATTTATTGTTAGATGTTTCCCACTGTTTAAAGTGTATCCTATGTACAATTACGATGGTATTTCGGTATAAGGATATTTGTTATATATGTTGTAGCCTGTAAAATTGTTTCAGCATAGTACGACATTTAGATTGGATCTTCGTTTTTTGGGTGAATGTTATCTCACAACAACAGCACACACACATGCGTGAACCTAATACTCCATATTACATACATTCTTCATATCCTGTTCTCTAATGCGTTTTGTTCACTTTTCACTCTGTTAAATGTTCTACTCACGCCATTTCACTAGCATAACGCAAATCTTCGCGGCTTAGCTTGTGACCGCTTTTTTTTTTTTGTAATATTCATTTGGTTTTTCATTGCAGTAAAAATATATGGCATACAACGTATGAAGCAAAAAGCACTTAACATCCTTTCGTTTGCACTTGTGTACACACAACAACTCTTCACCGCACCTAAAAGTTTGCTAAAGATTCATTACCTAGCAATGTGTAATCTGCACTATCTAAAACGATTTATCTCCTATATAAAGAAGTATCAAAAATGTGTTGAGACAAAAAAAAGGTTAGCAAAAAACCGAACGCACAAACCAATGTATGCATTTTTTTTGTTTTTGCTTTGGGTTTGGCTGTGTAATATGGTTTTGCGCGTGTACTTTCATCTGCGGCACTAATTTTTGGGGCAGATATGCCGGGGGGGTTTACAACAAGTGACAAACATTGACATAACAACAGGAAAGAAAAAAATATCTAACCGATCCCTTCGGTACAGCGCGTCCTTATATTTGTTACGTTTCACCGTTGCGTGTGACGTTCTACTGCAGCAGTTTATTCATACGTATGGAGGAAGATTAAAAATATGTGGCAAGGTTATCTATGGTACGGTTTAGCCAGCACAAGCGTACGTTAACTACGTCGCCATCTCTGGTTCCTCACTCTCTTTGTTCGGTTGTTTTTGGCTGGTTCTGGTACAGATGGCTAGTTTCTTAATTGTTACTGTCACCATAATTGTAGCACGTTTGGAATTTGTTTCGAGATTTGCAAGATAAGGCTTCCTACAGATGCAAGAGTTCTATCAAGTTTTGTGTGAGTTAAACTGTTGAAAAGGATTTTAACTTAAGCTACCGTAATGTAACAAGGCTTTCCATTTTTGACTTGTTGCAATCAGTAATATTTATATTGATAACAAAACATCCAGAGAGAATCCTCTCGTGTGTTGAAAAGCTTATATGATTCTAGCTACAAATTTTGTAGAAGATCAAAATTTGATCGATTAATATAAATTGTTCAGTTCCTCAAAGTAAGAAACATCACTCACAAAACATGCCTCCAACACTGTACAAAGCCTTATCTTACACAAGAAGACAGACGAATCCATCTGCAGACAGGTGAATCTGTTGTTAATGGTCACAGTCGTCACAGGGGAATGGATTTTTGAACTGTTAGATAAGATAATTGGCATATTGGCGCTATCCTATAGTTTCACTGCTGATCGTGTATCGTTTTTTTTGGACTTTACAACCATTATCGATCAAGCCTCAGCAGGATAATCAGTCCTGGACCTACCACACAGACTATACACTATTATGATCGACCGAGAGCCATCGAACATTTCAAGCACGAGACATCTCTCTCTCTTTCTCTCTCTCTCTCTCTCTCTCTCTCTCTCTCTCTTTCTCTCTCTCTCTCTCTCTCTCCTGCTGGATTTAACGACCTCTGAGTCATGTTGACCATTTCTGGCTTACGAGAGCTATTTTTACCGCGTAAGGTCCGGATGGGATTTGATCCGCGGTCCTGCCCGTATGGACCGGCGCCGTTTCTCACATACACCACCAGGCCGCCCGAGACATAATTCCCTTAATTGGAAGCAGCTTATCCACTTCCTCTACTGTGTGTAACGTTCGGTGATGGTTGATAGGTTTGTTTTTAAAGACTTTACTTGAATTCTGTTCCGACGAATGAAGATAAAATGTGTTACTGACTTAAAAGAATTAGAAATTGAGTTTGCGAATTAAAAATTAATAAATGCAGCACACGTCACAAAATTGGTCAAAATATTTAGCCAATGCCGGGAGAGCGTTCTTACATTGATTGCACACGTTGGTGGCATGGTTTTTTTGGTACACAAAAATACACACACGTGTATCCCTCAATAACCTACAAGAACAATGCACTTAGTGACTGGGGGAGGGCCTGGGTATAAAAGCAGGACGACAATAAGGGGCATAGCTAACGTTTTCGAGTGCGAATGGTTGTGTAAATAAATTTCTTTTGTGCACTTCGGTGTGCGTGTGTGTTTTAGGGAGGGGGTTGGGGGGGACTTTAATCCATTCGCTTCCGATTTCATCCTTTGGACAGTATATTATACTGCAGCCCCGCTCTTTGGTTGTAAAGCAAAGCTACGTGTGTGTAGCAAAACGCTTCAGTTGATGGCACCAGCTCGATCACTACGTACCGTACCGACGTCGGAGCGCAGATCGTCCTGTGGAGATCAGTTTTCGATCTCCAGCGCTGTATCGTCGATGGTGTGCAACCAGTTAAAGATAAGCATGTGACGTTCGTACTTGGACAGCGGTTTGCCACGCTCGTTCTCAATATCGTGAAAGGTGAGATGTTTCTTCGGGCCGTGATGTGGCCGTGGATTGCTACTGGCCGCCGTTCCGCTGGTGCTGGTGGACTTTTTCAACGATAACGCTGCTGCACCATGCTCAGGCAGCGTGCCGACCTCACCGATCGGTGCCGGCGAGCTGGTGGACTTTCCGCCCACCGGTGAAGCGGATGCGTTCGACATGCTCGTGGACGGTACGATCAGTTCCGTCGGGCCGGGATTGGTAGCGGCAAAGGCGGCCGCCTCTAGACGATCGAGATTAAACTCGCTCTGGGATAGCCGTTCCAGCGCACGGTAGGTCGTGAACAGCCGCCGCCGGATGTAGTTCTGTCGTATCTTCTTGTTTACCGAGCTGATCAGATCGGTTACGGTGAAGCTCGGTGTTGGGTTGGTGGTGCTGGTCAGTGTCGGCACCTGCGACGTCTGGCCACCGTGCGGTGACGGTAGCTGGGAGGTGGATGCTAGCTCCCCGACCGCAACCCACGTCGAGTAGGAACGGGACGCATGTTCCAGCCGGGAATGGTCAAACAGATAGCCCACCTTCTGGAACGGTGTCAGTGCCAGCTCGGACGTCGAAAGCCGGCCCAGATTGTGCTGATCCGATGGTAGCTGGTAGATGTCGGTGGTGCTAAAGCTTTTGTGTATGCCCAGCGCCGCCGACAGTGTGGCACAGTTTCGTATGAGATCATTACTTTCGTTCCAACGCTCGGTAAGTGTCGATGAGCTGCGGGGGGCGGAAAAAAAAGTCAATACAAAACAAGTGTTTATCCTGGGGGGTGTTAAAACTACGTACCGATTTCTTTTACTATCCTTAGGGTTCAGCAGACTGCCAAGTTTTTCCTCCATCGTGCGATTCAGCAAACTGCAGCTGGACCGGTTCAGTACGCTGGTCGCTTCCGAATTCATTGACGACACGGAAATCGATATTAGCGACAGATCGGTGGAGAAGCTTTCGTGTGACGGTGAGCGCAGGATACGGTTCGTTACCGCTAGGGCCGGTGTAGTCGAACTTTTCTGTGACGCCATCGGTTGTCGCCCGGTCCCGGTTGTCTGGACGTTGTACAACGTGTAACCGGTGATATAAAGGGAGAAAAGAAGTCATGCCATCAGTGGTACAGAAAACGACGAATGTAGGCGTCAAAGTCTCATATAAAAATCATCATCATTATGAAGGCAAATCTGAAAATCCTGACGAGCAGATTTGGCATTCGGAACAACTCTAAGTAGAGGAATTTTGGATTGGTATTTAAATCCGACGTATTTGTCACTTATTTGTGTTCGGTTAGTATTCTTCAATGTGTACACGAAACCATCCCATCAATAATTCCAAGGCATAGATTATTAAATTAAGAGGTACAGCGACAGTTCTTGTCTGAGATTAGAACGTGTTGTACATTTAGGGCGAGTTGAGGAAGAGCTGTCCACCTACGCTGTTTCTAGATGGAAAAGAACGTATAAAGGCAGATAAAGGTTTTTTCGTAGGCGAGTTTGTGACAAGTTCGTGCCTAATGGGATATTCTGCTGGATACATTTATACTGTTTCCTTCCCGTATGCTATTGGCTATTGGCGTTTGTAATCAGTAGTGTAATAATGTGACCCTATGATTTAGGTCTAGGTCTAGGTAATGCTAATTATATGTTAAATAACGATTCATAAGTAAGTAAGGATTTAATCTAGAGTTATTTTATACACAGTCAATGATCTTCAAAGAATATTACTCCGTCCTGTGTATGGTGGTACGGTGGAGAGAGGTCCAAAATCCAATCGTCCTTTAACCAATAGTGTCAGTACTAATTATACAATTTGACTGGCCACATTCACGACGACAACGAAGCAAAAGGCGTAAAGAAAAATTGATTACATTTTTTTATGCAATTAGCAAATCTATAACACGCTAAAAGGATGGATCGGAAACATCCACGATTTAGCTAATCCAACAAACCGTTGCTAGGACACGTTTGTCGCCATTAATTCCAGTCAGGTCAGGAACTATTCTCAGAATTACTTGGACCGGCGTAGGAGGTATGAATTCTCTACGTGTGTCGGAAGTTTTAGTTCGGATCGATAGCTCATCCTAATGCATACGATCTTATGCTGAAGGTGATTGATAGAATATAGGAGCTCATAAGATATATTTTGTTTTAATTTTTATCGTTTAGTTATTACTGATCGAGATTCACATTTACCTTTTGCGTTTCTTGCTATTGGACAACTCGCTGCCAGACGGCACTGACCGGCACTGTTCGAATTCGGTTTTGTTGTTCTATTTAACCGTCGAGGAGGAACCTTTGTTCTGTGTCTATCTCTTGCAAAGGATCTCGTACGTCCTGTTGAATCAATACCACACGTAGAACCGTGCCTTTTTGCCACTTGGCTCACTTATTGTGGCCGTTATAATAAATATTGATGTTGTTGTTGTTGTTGTCCACCCTAATGATGCATTAATATTTTTCCAGACCTATCATGTTGGTTGCGACATTTAAAGCGTAAACTATCGGCCACGTACTACGAATAGCGGAAGCCGTAAACTTTGCACCAAACTTTCCCACACAAACACACACACATCCTCTAGACATTGGCGACGAAGTGTTGCACCGAAGGTTCTTAATATCCTGCCGAAATTTGGTCGCACAATACCAATCTCCTCCGGCTGCTTCTTACATTCGTCAACTCGAGCTCCAATGGGGACGCGACCACTTCTCGGTGTATCCTGTCTTGCTCTCACGCCACCGGAACCCGCTTGAATATCGATTAGCTCTACACACAGCCAGCCAGCACACTTGAACTACCAGCCAGGACTGGTCATATGGCACGGTGCCAAAAGAGAAAATTTACCAAACAAGAAAGCAACGCACAGAGATAACGCACATCGTTTGGAATTTTTGTAGCGCGTTTGAGATGAAATTTTAAACACTTTGCTTTCTCCAAAGTACGGCGTTTGGTCAGGTGGAATGATATTTAAAGAACGCGATATTTAACGAAGTGCTTTTCACATAAACGTGATCAAACATCAACCGAATCAGATGTCGTAGTCCGCAAAAGGGGGAACCTATCACAGATTATCCATTCGGGATGAAAAGTTCACGCACGCAGCACCTTTGATGTTGGGCCACCACGTTGACGACGCCCTTGGGGAGTCGGGGTATTAACATTAACAGGGGGCATTAACAGCGTCCGGTAATGGTCCGATGGCAATACGCTACGCCTTTTTGCTAATGTTTATCCCCCTTTAGCTGAGCTTTCTTTACTTTCTCCCACCAGCAACATACGGTCGGTCGGTCGACATTTGCCCGTGTCACACAAAAGCCCCTCAATACACACGTGCGCAGTTAAATATTCCCTGTTTTTCGCGTCCTATTGCCAGGGGGCACAAGCTTTTCACAATGCGACATTTCGCAAAAAAAAACTAAAGGTCGACGGCTAAACCGTGAAACGTTCCGCGCTTACCGTGTGAAACCGAACCGAGTGACTGATGGAATTTTTCCGACCCGGCGTGTTATGCCCAAGACAGCGGATTGGATTGGCCCTCCTATGTGTTTCACTGCAGCCAGGCACGGTTGCTCCTGATGTTACGCATTTCCTATTCGGTTCGGCAATGTTCGGCAGTCGGGTTTGCGTTCGGGATTTGCTCGGCACAACAGGAAAACACACCGATGGGCCGCGATGATGGGTTAGTTTTCCACAACCAACAGGAGCATCATTTCCAACCGTCCGATTGTATACAACTTGGAGCTGGTGGGCGCTTCATTAATAATTTATTCTATTTGTGTTCTCATTAGTATAAAATCTACTTCAAAGGAAACGTTTAAACTTTCCTCATGTTTTTTTTATTATTATTTCCGCCTAGTATACCTTAACGTAACCACATACACAATGCATAAAATAGGGTTAAAATATTTTATCTAAACACAAAACATATTAAATAAAAAAAAACTTATTTACCGTACCGTTGGTATGAATATCGTGATGAACAGCAGTAGTACACAGGGCGAGCACGGTATAATGAGCTGCAAAGCATGCGATACAAACGACGATTCACCTTTCTGGTCCGCAGTGATCCCGTTTTGTGCCAGTGGTGCTTAGGATCGTATGCTACAACCGGAAGCTAACAGGAACACGAGCCAGCCGCAGGTACACGATTGCCATGCAGATCAACGCCATCACCGTAATCGTTTCGTTCCCACAACCCGTCGGTTTCCATAATCTGTGAACAAGCGCGTGAGGTTTATTACATCAGCCACTGCAAATACATAGATTGATGATTGCAACTTCTCCAAACATACCTTACGAACTACCTCCTCAAATGCATCCTTTACGCCTTCGCTCGTTTTTGCCGACGTTTCGATAAACATCATCCGGTGCTTTTTAGCAAACCGAAACCCTTCGTCCCTGCTGATCGCTCGGTTCGGCTGGTCAATCTTATTACCCACTATCATTTTAGCCATATTGTTGCGTGTGCCGTAAATTTCCAGCTCGTTTAGCCACGATTCTAGCTTCTGGAATGTGTCCTTTTTGGTGACGTCATACACTAGGATGGCTCCCTGGGCATCCCTATAGTAGCTGGGCGTAAGCGTACGAAACCTTTCCTGGCCGGCCGTATCCCATATAGCAAGCTTCACCTTCACACCGTCGATATCGAGCATTTTCGTTTTAAAGTCCACACCGATCGTAAGCGCCTGGTCGCTGTCGAAGTCGTTCTCTGTGAATCGTAACATCAAGCTGGAAAGATCAAGGGTAAACAAAACACACGTTAATGCGCCATTCGTAGGATGGGTTTTTTGTTGTTCTTCTTAACATGACGTCATGATTAAATGCTGCACATGAAACGCATCCGGAATTTTCCGCAAACGTTTCGAAAGCCTTCATTACTTTCTTACCTAGATTTTCCTACACCACTTTCGCCTATTATTAATATCTTGAATGTCGCTAGAATACGATCCTGATCCATTGTTGATGTTTTTCACGAGCCGTTTACTACGTTTCGATAGTATCTAACGCCCAACCGAGATTTGCAAGTTCCGTTTTCCTTTCCGTTCGGTGGGTTTGTTAGAACGAATGTGTTACAAACCAATAAAGAAATATGAAAGAACAAATTCCTTTTATTAGTTCCTTGTTTTCTGTTCTACTTTTTTTAAAGAACGAATCTGACACACAAAAAAATAACAAATGATTCACGGATGTTTTTGACAGCGTATGTGCGCACACTGGACTGACACACACAGGTCAAATGTCGAATGGTAGAAGTTTTACAGTGTAGAAGAGGAAATTTTTAAACCGCTTCTTCTGTATCGCGAGGTAGATTATGATTCATTTTTAATTTTCATACTCCGTGGCTGATTTCTACAATTTATCACATTTTTGTAGTCTTTCAAACTTGATCTCTGTTGCATTCATAAATCTTGTAATGCAAAAAGAAAAAACGAAAAATCCCAAGTTCAACCATTGTTTATTACCGGTATTCGATATACGAAAAACACCACCTGGGTGCACACAGGGCTCGAAGTATATTCTAGAAAACATTTCAACACCGACTGACAGCAGCACCGCAGCTGTCAACCGCACGAGGAGGTTTGAAGAAAAATTTTCCAAACAATTGCATCATAACTTTTTCCAGTCGAACGGTGCGTGGTCCATTGTGTCCGTGTGTAAACTCGCTGAAAATGTTGAAGGCAGCCAGATATCTCTCCCGTACGCTGGTGGAAAACCGCGGACTGCTACCCAATGTAAGTAGCGTTGTGCGAATTACTCGTTTGCGGTAAAGAATTGTTCAACACCGGTCGGTTTTTTTTGTTGCCCGGTGCCGTACGGGTACTCCCGTTTGCGATCCGGAACAATCTTTGCTGATATCGAATTGTGAGGTTAAGAAGCATGGGAGGCTTGTGTAACAGCTGAACATGATAATGTAATGCGAATGATAGGAGTGCATTTTTACATACATGAGAAAAGACTTAACTTATATTAATTTATCAAATGCGTTGTTTAAGTGAAGCATAAAGTTAGCTATTTCTCAATTGTATGTAATTAACACAACCTTTACCTGTTCCATTCGTTTCAGGGAGGAGCTCTGTCTAATAATGTGCTGGCCCGTTTTAAGTAAGTATGATGAAATATGCGGCAAGGTAGTACAGTGTAGTGCACATGACAACCGGTTGTGAAATAATCCGGATGTTTTAAACAATATTGCAATAGACGTGTACGACTTCGGACACATTCACTAATTGCGATTTCAATTGAAAATAAAAACGCGTGAATTATGATCAGCGTGCAGCAGTTAGCAAGTGCGTAATTACTGTGTAATTACTTATAAAGCTAGTTCCGGATCGTGTCCTTGTGTTGCTGCGTAGAATGTTCGAGAATGTTGCATCCTGGCAACTATGATGGATTTTTCTATGTTATGGGAAGAGAACCGTTGCTGTCATAATTTTGCGTTTTATTTGGCAGATAAAAATGTGTGGTCTAATTGTTAATTTCTTTTTTTTCTCTTCTCCGTGATATGTTTCCAGATCCGACCAGGTTAAGGGTGCCGTCATTGGTATCGATTTGGGCACCACAAACTCCTGTGTCGCGGTGATGGAGGGCAAAAATGCCAAGGTCATCGAGAATGCCGAGGGTGCCCGTACCACACCGTCACATGTTGCATTCTCGAAGGAAGGTGAACGATTGGTTGGTATGCCGGCGAAGCGCCAGGCAGTGACCAACTCGGCCAACACATTCTACGCTACCAAGCGTCTGATCGGGCGCCGGTTTGATGATGCGGAAATTAAAAAAGATTTGGCCAATCTGTCGTACAAAGTGGTGAAGGCATCGAACGGTGATGCCTGGGTGCAGGGCAGCGATGGCAAAGTATACTCGCCCAGCCAGATCGGTGCATTTGTGTTGATGAAGATGAGGGAAACGGCCGAAGCGTACCTGAACACACCGGTCAAGAATGCGGTCATTACCGTGCCGGCTTACTTTAACGATTCCCAGCGTCAGGCGACGAAGGATGCGGGCCAGATTGCCGGTTTGAATGTGTTGCGCGTGATTAACGAACCGACTGCAGCGGCACTTGCGTACGGTATGGACAAGAGTGAGGATAAGATCATTGCCGTGTACGATCTCGGTGGCGGTACGTTCGACATTTCCATCCTCGAAATTCAGAAGGGTGTGTTCGAGGTAAAGTCCACCAACGGTGACACACTGCTCGGTGGGGAAGATTTCGACAATCACATCCTGAACTATCTGGCGCAAGAATTCAAGAAAGATCAGGGCATCGACATCAAGAAGGATGCGATGGCAATGCAGCGATTGAAGGAGGCGGCCGAAAAAGCCAAATGTGAACTGTCCTCCTCGGTGCAGACAGACATTAATCTACCCTACCTCACGATGGATGCGTCCGGACCGAAACATTTGAATCTGAAGCTAACGCGAGCCAAGCTGGAAACGTTGGTAGGCGATCTTATCAAGCGCACGATCGCTCCCTGCCAGAAAGCGATGTCGGATGCGGAAGTGAAAAAGTCGGACATTGGCGAAGTGTTACTGGTCGGCGGTATGACCCGCATGCCGAAGGTGCAATCGTTGGTACAGGAAGTGTTTGGCCGGCAGCCGTCGCGTGCAGTGAATCCCGATGAAGCTGTTGCAGTTGGTGCCGCTGTGCAGGGTGGTGTTTTGGCCGGCGATGTGACCGATGTGCTGCTGCTCGACGTTACGCCCCTGTCGCTCGGTATCGAAACGCTCGGCGGTGTATTTACGCGCCTGATCACCCGCAACACAACCATTCCGACGAAGAAATCGCAGGTCTTCTCCACCGCTGCCGATGGTCAGACGCAGGTCGAGATCAAGGTGCACCAGGGTGAGCGTGAGATGGCTTCGGACAACAAGATGCTCGGTTCGTTTACGCTCGTTGGCATTCCACCGGCACCGCGTGGCGTCCCACAGATTGAGGTCGTGTTCGATATCGATGCGAACGGTATTGTGCATGTGTCGGCACGTGATAAGGGCACTGGCAAGGAACAGCAAAGTAAGTTTAACACCTTGTTTCTCCCGGGCGATCATTTGATTAATGAATTAATTTGTTTATTTGTTTATTTGCAGTTGTCATTCAATCTTCCGGTGGTTTAAGCAAGGACGAAATCGAAAACATGATCAAGAACGCCGAACAGTACGCGCAGGCCGACAAACAGAAGAAGGACCGCATTGAAGCTGTCAATCAGGCCGAAGGAATAGTGCACGATACGGAAACGAAGATGGAAGAATTCAAAGATCAGCTGCCAAAGGAAGAGGTAAGCAAATGCTTTCAGGCTGCCACACTGTCGCTGCTTTACTAATCGACAATTTGTTTTGCTTTTTTTATGCGACAAACAGTGTGACAAACTTCGGGAAGAGATTGCAAAGGTGCGGGAAATCTTGGCAAACAAGGAAGAAGCCGATCCGGAAGAGGTGCGCAAAACAACCAGTGCGTTACAGCAGTCATCGTTGAAGCTGTTCGAAATGGCATACAAAAAGGTAACATAACGACACGCATCCAGTGAATGCGTCTTGAATTATTTTTTTCTATTTTATGATTAATATTATTTTCACCCCAAAAAACACAGATGGCATCGGAACGTGAGGGCAGCGGCAGCAGTAGCAGTAGTGGAGGAAGCAGTAGCAGCAGCGGTTCAGAGGAAGCCGAAAAGAAGGAGAACAAAAACTAAACTAGCAATATCTACCTACCGTAACAAAAACGAAACACAAAGACTCACAATTGCAACCACATTTATTAGAAACGGAAGTAAAATAATGCAGCAGTAGTTTTGATGGAAATCACACAAGCAGCGGCGGCGGGAATTCGTCAATAAATTTGAACGTAAGAAAAAAGGAAACAACAATTCACATAAATACGCGGGTGTGTGGTTAACATTTGAAGTACTGCATTAATACGCCCTGGCTTTCCCGGTGGAAGAACGTTCCATGATCTTCCTCAAGGCCCGGTGTAATGCTGCAGCAGCTTATCAACGTTTTGGTTTGGTTGGCAACGGCAACGTCGTGTACACACTATCAACCACGTGTGTGTGTGTGTGCTAGTACGTAGCATGTAAAATGCGTAGTTGTTATCTGTAGCTCTTAATCGTACCTTCACTTTTCAACCGGCGGCAGCGCTCGTTACCCCGTTCAACGTCGATCGCCATTTAATGGAAGCTGCACAAACACGCAAATCAATACACACGTAAGGGGGAAAATAGACCTTCGCAAATGTGGGGTTGTAGAGCATTTTATTTGGGAGCGTTAAATGGTTCAATGGTGAATTGCTTCTCCTACTATTACTATTAAAAACACAATCTCCTCTCCCCCCCGGGTGTGGCTGGTTTATGGTAATGGTAATGGTAAACGCATGTTTGTGTTTCATTCGACATGGGCACAACAAAAGCTGGCCGTTATTAAGAGTAGTAGCAGGAAACAGAAATGTTTTGCGAAAGTATGTATTACATTTTCGACTATCTATTTTCTGTTCTCGTTCTCGTTCGAATGTGCAGAATGTGTAGGATAAATATAGGGAACGAAGGAAGTCAAGACATAGTTTGTGTTTTTTTATTTCTTCTTAGTTGCAAAATAAAATAACGTACGAAACATAATTTTGTCTGATATTGATTATATGCAATCGATTTCGTTGTTGTTTGAGAATACAAGCGTACTTACTTTAACTGTCGGTCGGGCTCTATTTGCTGTAAAAGTATCCGAAAGTCGTTCCAGAAAGAATGTCTATTTTGGGCCTTGTTTCGCTGCAGCAGTTAATTCGCAGTTTAAGAGTCATTTTGTCACTTTAATCCGGCTCAACTGTTTGCTAAATTTATTTAAATAAAAACAATTTGTCTCTAGCGATTAAAGAACTCTGTCACATCCTTACATTTTTACAATGATATAATTCTTTCAATATTAGAAAAAAACGGTATAAATTTATCTGAATACATTTCCATAAACATATTTCAATAAATAGAGGTTTAATTAGAAAGAGATCATTCGCTTGCAAGAAATGCAACACTTTTTTATATATTATCATAACTTTTCATTTATTACCAACGAAAAAGAAAAAAATAAGTTTAACATACAAATTGTTCGTACAGCTCCGCTGTGTTCTTCCTTACGACACTTACTAGGTAAGGTGATAAGAATCATTTTACAAAATCTCACCATAATCAAATGACGCCAATCTGGTTTTAACACCTTGAATAATTCTATTTACCCTCTATCTGTTCTACAAAAAAAAAACAATCATCGGTATGAATGAGACCAGATCGTGTCAGAGTTGTCACAGTTCTAGCTAATTCCCTTTCAATTCTTATCAGCAGATTCCCTATCAACAGGAGCAACATGGGGCAGTGTTATTTCGTGTTAACTTTCACTCGGCTGTACGCATTGCCAACCACACCCCGCAGATTCCAGATGTTGGCAAACGATTCCGGCTGGGTGTTGTAATTACTGTCGACCGCTTTCGACACAATCTCGATCGGTCCTTTCTGGCCCGGCTTAATCGGAACCTTTGCCGACCATAGCGACCACGACCAGTGTCGTCCCGGGCCCGTACCCTGTTCGCTTTCGTCCAGCTTTGCAACGATCCACGTTTTACCACCGTCCGCGGTCAGATCGACACGCACGATCTCGGAACCACCGCCAGACCAGGCGTACCCTTTCACCGTCACGTACCCATCCTCAACTGGCACCGTTTCCCCACTGGCCGGTGTACAGATGGCGGAAGTAATTGGCATGTTTTGGATAGCGGGAGCACTCTTAAAATCGACCGTATCCCAATCCGTGCTGGGACTGAACGATTTGTAATCGTTTTGCTGCCAGTGGGAGGAACTTTCGTTGCGGGACACGACAATCTTACCCAACCATTTCACATTCCTCGATCCCACCACACCCGGTACGATCACGCGCACCGGATAGCCATGGTCGCGGTTCAGCGGTTGACCATTCATTTCGTACGCCAAAATCACATCACCCCGCGGGTCCATTGCTTTCGCCAGCGGTATCGATGCACCGTACGGTGTGCTGGTCGGATCGGTATCGAGTCCTTCGAACTGGACGTGACCTGCTTCATCACCCGGCCGGACACCCATATCGCGCAACACATCGCACAGCCGGGCACCGGTCCATTCGGCATTACCCACGGCCGATGCACCCCACGGCAGTCCCTTGATGGGTTTAACTTCCATCATTTCACCGCGCCGATTGCCACCGCACATGATCGTGGCCGTGACGGTGTGCTTCGGGTATTTGAGCAGATCGGCAAACCGGATCGTTTTGCTTTTGCCCGTCTTTTCGTTCTCCATCTCAAGCTCGTACGCCTTTATGTCCACTTCCGGCACGGGCAGATGGTTTCGTACGTAGAAAAATTCACTAAAAAGAATATTTTTTATTAATACCCGAAATACGCGAGCAAAAATCCCACTTACTTCGGCGTCAGGAAAGCGTCCACAAGAACCGATGCCGGTGGTTCTGCATTGAACGGTTTCAGCGTGGCCGGTTTCAGAATCGGATGGCGCTTCGGTTCCGCCGACCAGGGATCGTGCAGATCTTTCGTGCCCACCACATCGTCCGGGCGCAAATTCCCTATGCGGAACGTTTCCAGCAGCGATAGCACCTCGGCCGTGTTGTGCTGCTGGAAGATGTGCCAAAACGGATCGATAGCACCGCCGGCCGCAAGCATGACCTTGTCGCTGCCTGGGTGTTGCGGTACGAAGGACGTTATGTCGTACACACCGACACCGTACGTCACCCAAATACCGGCGGACGGTGCATTATGCTTCACGATCTCATCCATCGTGTATTCGGGCAGATCTTTCCGCACCGTATCGTGCGCTTTGCGTATCGTCTCGAGCGAATCTTCCTTCGCGTACACATGTGCCGTGTCTTTCTCTAGAAGCGTTGCAAAAGAGTGGAAATATGGTGGATAAGTAGAAGTGGATTATATGCCACGCGACCAGCCCCTAACAAAATACGCTTAGAGAAAGAGAAAGGAAACCAATCGTTCACACGTTCAAATAAAGATTGGCACAGGTGCCGGACGTACTTATCTTTTCCGTTATCAAATATGTCAACAATGATCCACCCAAGATGACGGCTGTCGCAGATAACGTTGACAGGCTATCTGTTGGTCCTTTACCGCCTGATTGATGCTGCCGGTGGTGTAATAATGCTTTCTGCATCCATACCTGCCCTTGCGGGTCATTTGTTACATTGCCATCCGCGGCAGAAATCACTCTACAGCATGGTGATTGTAATAAATGTCTCCTAAAAGTAAAAAAAAATGTAATTAATGTTATGTTAAGTTCATGTTGAGATATTCTAACCACTAACCTGTTTGTTTGACAAAGAATTCGTCTCGCAAACATTTTGCACTCTTCTGTTCCGTTGCTGGGTTAAAAACCGGTTTCTGTAAACCTGCTGTATCATCCAATTTGGACACTATTGTAGCGTAAATAGAACCAGTCCTTCCGTAACCGTTTATGTCCGATGCGTACACTGTTGCGTACACGAAAGAACTACGGTTTTGGGGCAAAGTTTGTACTACAAATCAACCAGGTGTATCGTTTTATGTTTTTCGCTGGACGCTCAAGTACACTGCTGATAAGAGATAAAGTGTACTTCGCTGTGGTCTTGTTTGGCACAATCTTGAAGACACTACACGCGCGCTGTGGAGTCGCCCCGGGACGGGTTGTTCCAAATTCCGCATTAACACATTAATCTGGGGCGAGATTTCGATCAGCTGAAGCCGATTGAAGCGCTTCTTGATCGAATATGGAAAATTATAAACGATAACGCAACAAAAAAAACACGGACATACACTTTCCACTTACGCTTTAACCACTTCTAAATAAGTTTTACTTATTTTCTTTTACTGTATTACCCATAAACCGGTCCCTATTTTGCGTTTAGTACGGAACCACGGCACGGTGCAAATTGATAGCGAATGGCACGGAAAAAAAGCAACACCGAAAGTGACAGCGCTCACAACCGTTGTTTGTGTTCAAAAACAACTGTATAGCCATCTCTTTCTGCCGTGGTGCGCGATGCGGTTCAATACATTCGAGCAGTGTAAACTGCTCGATTTATGTAATTTTTCTATCCAGCAGGTAAATTGGCGCAAATTAAGCGCAAACAGTGATCTAGCGTGGAGTGTGTATATTTTTCTGTTGTATTTTTCTCTCTAGAATGTTAAACAAAAAGTTTAAGCGCATAATAATAGTTATGTTGTATGAAGTTAATAAACAATTACAGTTTATTATATTTGTTTTGAAATGTTTGCTATTTTTAAGCACATTTCCTTCACTTATCACATACTGATTAAAAGAACGTTTTAAACATTGCTAATCTTATATTCTACGATGTGTAATAGTTTGACCATGAAACATCTGCAATGCGTTTTTGTAATTGTTCCCACACTCACAGCAAGGGCGCATGTTCACATATGATCGCGAAACATAAAAAGTGGTGCATTAAACATAAACACTACATAAACACATCGCGGCAGTCAACATAAAACCCCCAATACACCTTGCCCCTCAGGATTTTTTCCACTTCGTAGTGCCTCGTAACGATCGCACTTGATCGCGAGCAAACTCGCGTCTTCTTCTCGATACTTTGGTGGAGATCCTCCCGGTTTAGTAGCATAGTAAAAAATTGGGAGAGACCTTTACCAAAGTGTGTCTTGTTGTCTGGTCTGGCAGTTTATTTTTACATCCGATCGCGACAGTCAAGCACGGTGACCGTTCTTGATCGCGAGCAATACCGTTGCTACCGAAGCTGGTAGCATTACAGTGGCAATATTTTCGTTAATTTATAAGTGGTTTTACTCCATTGCGGTGTTGGTGATACAATAAATCATTTTGTTCTATCAGCGATCAGCATCGCAGAATCCAATCGAACGATGGCGACCATTGAACAGCTAGGATATAGTGCATTTTTCATCGCATTGACCTGCATTTTTGCGATCGTCGCGCGTAGGCTAAACGAACGGATGTCGAAAGATGGGCTGGTGAAGGATTTAATTTTTGAAGCGATTGCAGCAGCAGAACTGTGCGGATGTTGCTTCGAGTTAATAATTGGTACGAGTACGAGGGAATCGAATCGCACCAGACCGATTGTAGACCGTGTTTTCTAGCGCTTCTAACTGCTGATTGCTCAATTTGTGCACTGCTCTTACAGTGGCGGACAATTTTGGCGTCGCGACGTATGCCGTCTTCCTGTTCACACTCACCATTTGGTGGGGCCGTAACTGGGGCTCGGCAACGGCCTGTCCCTACACCTATATGGAACAAATAGTCGAAGGTTAGTGCGATCTGTTACATAAGCAAAACGTGAACGATCACGATCGCGTTTCGATGTGAGGTGAGTTTGAGTAAATTTTGTGCAGCGCATTAATGCTGTTTCCGTTCTCTAGAATCGTCCGTGAAATGTCCAATGGGCGGGGGGAAAATGGTTCTATTCTTTAATGTTTGCTCATTTCATTACATTTTTTTTATTGTTTCAGTCGCTTTTAGAACTAAAAAAAAGAACTCCACACTCAAACATACACTTTGGGGGTTGATTTTATTTTTAACTGCTTTCACCATCAGCTGCTTGCAAAGCGTATTGCTAAACCGTGCCAAGCGGAAATAAATGCTATTTTCTATGAGCAAAATAAATCACCAAAAAAAATCTTCATGTTTGCAAACAGAGCATGAAGCAGAAAACAAGACGAGATAGAAGAATTTAAAGGTTTATTTAATGTTTTAAGTAAGAATAAGTATTAGCCAAGTAGTAACATAACAAACAGATACACATGAAAATAGAGGAAAAGCTAAGTAGAAGAAAAATCTATAATAAAATAGATACCAAAACATAAATTGAAAAAAAACATACAATAATGCAACATGGTGGTTAGAACAAGTATTGCCAAGTATTGAAATATGCCTTTTTTCATTAGCAAATAAGTCCATACTATAATTAAAATAGTAAAAATTAAACAAATATAAACATTCCTTCAATCTTTGTTAAAAAGGTAAATTACTTCTAAAACAGCAAACAGAACATGAAGAAAAGAGAACGAAAAACACAATAGAAGTAAAAATTGTATTATAAAAATGTAGTAAACAATAAAGTATAAAAATATACGTAAAATCCTTTTAAATAGGGAAAATAACTAAAAAAATAACATAAAAATAGTTAAAAATAATAGAAAAATAAAAAAATAAAAATATTGCAGTTTAAAAGATGTATGTTAGAATGTAATATTTTATTTTTATCATAAATATTTTAGTGTTTTAAGATTATTATATTTAATGTTTTTTATGTCACTATTTTTCTCGCGTGAATGTAATTTGTGTACCAGGTGAAGTGAGCTTCAAGGAGGCTGCCCTCAAGATATGGGCCCAGCTGATGGGCGGATGCTGTATATTCCGCTACGTGCAGCTTTACTGGTGGCTTGAGCTTGCGGAAACCCACGAAGGTCGCGCCTTTGAGGACTGCAAAGCTGATCTTCAGGTGAGTGTATATAAGATCAATCGGAAAGAACTCGGATTCTACCACCGCTGCTATTCTTCCAGGTGAACCTATATCTAGGCGCCTTTATTGAAGGATTCGCCACGCTCTGTTGCCGCTTGGCGTCGAAGGTGATCTCAGAAAAGGATGCCCGGTTTGGCGCGTTTATCGATTCGTTCATCGGTACCAGCCTAGTGGTTGCCGGTAAAGGGAAATCCTACCAGGATAGTCAAGCTACCGTCACGAAAGTAACGCACAGCTATCTTTATATTTGCAGCGTTCAACTACTCGGGCGGATACTTCAATCCGGTGTTGGCCACCGCACTGAAGTGGGGCTGTGCCGGTAATTCGGCCCTCGAGCACATCATCGTGTACTGGATTGGATCGTGTGTTGGTGCGGTCCTATCGGTGCCACTCTTCAAAACGGCCACCTTCCGCAATATGTTCCTGGTGGAGAAAACCAAGAGCGAGTAGATGATCTCAAACAAACTCGTGAACAATTTCCCTCCTCAAAGAAGAAAAAAAAACCTCCCGAACAAAGAACACTAAACGAGTGTATAAATGGCTCTAGTCAACGAATGAAGAAACAGCACAGCAAGGTGATTCGATCGTGAATTGCTTTATTCCTAACCGGTAACGTGCCTTTTTGGGGCCGTTTTTGCCCTTTTTCCCTTACCATTGAAGCGAGATCTGTATGTTGTGTTGTGTGGATGCATTTCCGTCCCAGTCAGAAGAATCGAACAGGCTTTACGATGTGATAACAGTAACGAATTTGGAAGTTTAATTATATCAGGCAAAATAAATATTCTTCCCATTATATAATGCAACGGTTTTTTCCCCTTTTAAAACCCATCCAACATGTTACCATCGTAGAAGGGAAGATCAAACCATTGCCACATGTCAGTGCGCGATGTATCCAGTACGTATCGTACACAACGGCGAAGGAAAATTCTGTCGAACAAAGGAAAAAAATGTTGTACAAAAAAGTGGAAGAAAGCATGTCCACAACTCACTTGTTTGTATGCTCTGCACAGTCCACTATTGGGTATTGCTTCTTGTAGCACTGATCTCTTACGGTGAAGTAGAAGTTACCAAGCTTGTTGGAGAAGGTCGTATTTACCCGGTGCAGACAGTTCTGGAAGTCGCGATCACACTTACAGTGCAGCCTGAGCAGAAATGGGAATAAGACAAGTGATTTTTTAGTGTTTCTATTCTTCGCGATCACCTACAACACTAATCGCCCACCTCGTAAAGTAATCGTTATTCTTTAACCCATATTTCGTTTCCCCCGCTGGAATATTATCGCAATGATCATGATCGCGACAACACTTGTCCACTTCGGAGTTGGAACCGAGATCATCATAATCGCTTGCAGTATTACCCGGTCCACACCACTTAGTACCTTGAAATGGAATTACGGATTACGTAAATGGAAGACCTTCCCCCGAGCTCAATGACTCTCACCTGGTACGGTAAGATTGATTCGTTCCTGGGTACGGTTCGATGTAGACTTTCCCTGTTCATCGTTCCGATTTTCCAGCTCATTGTCAAAGTCAAACGTTTCCACATTTTTGTACAGCAACTTCGTACCAACCGTTTGCACACCGATCGAAACCAAACAAAGCAATGGAATGGCAAACAGCTTCATGCTGGAGATGTTGTAGAGCGCGCTTTTTGTGTGTTTTTTACAAAAGTAACAACGTACAAAGACACAAAGTGTAAATGATGGAGTCGCGCGTGCATATATATATGGAGTTGGGAAGGTTTTGTCATTCCAAAGCGGTCGCATAGTTGCGATTGTTGCACTGCCAATGATGACACCCTACCGTTTCTACCAGGAAAACAGTTATTCCCACTATCAGTACGGAACTGCAAATCGTTCGGCAAGGGTTTGGGGGTGTTTCTTTTTTTTTGCGCACAAAAAAGGGCGCCAATTGACACGAGTTCCCCCGGGGGGTGTTTTTGGAAGGTTAGGTACGATAGTGCATAGTGCAATGATAACCTCCCAACGAGTTGACCTATTACAGGTGTTACAAGTGGTTGTTATTGTAGTACCACGGTGCTTTATTGGAATCTTTCTTTTCGGGTTTGTATTGTACCCAGGGAAAACCCAGAAAAAGATATTTTCAGTGACAAAAAGTTACCGAAAAAAAAGTTCAAGTTTTCCGCAAAAGGTCACTGGGGATGGGGTTTTGGGAAGGTTTAACAGAGTTCAAGTTGAATGTACAGACTTTTGGAAGGTCAATGTATACGTTGGTGCGAACACTTCGTAGTACTCAATGGAGCAGTATTAACAGTGCAATGTAAAACCGGAACGGCTGTAAAACACTTGAGAATGCTAATAAATACTGGCGAATGGGACAGCTTCATGCCCAAACGGGGATCGGGAAATCTTTGTTTTAACAAAGTCCGACAAAGTTCCGCATTAATTTGAACAAATTAAGTACAAATAGTTAATACTAAGAACATATCCAACTAACTTCTGATCATGTTCAATAACTTAACTCTCAATAAAAATCAGTTTGGGGTTGAAATTTAGTTTGGACTCGACCGCTGTATTAAATTCGGTTACGGTTTACTCGACAAGGACTCTAAAAACCAATCCAAAATGAGTTCAATTGCTGTTCAGATCTGGTCTTTCTCTTCATCTTTTGTGACACTACAACCTCAAGAGATCTTGTCTAGTCATGTTTCACTCTTCTGGATTTTATTTACAAAGATATGAGTCAGTCCTGCGTACAGGTGTACGGTCTGGATGGGATTTGATACCCGATCCTGTGCTCTAAAGACCGGCTGCATTTCCACATACACCATCGGGCCACAGGAACTATTTACTAATAACTTAAAAGGTAACTTAGAGTTTTATAAAACAAAAGAGTTAGTGTTCTATTTATTCTAACGGTCATACTTATCCCCTAAAGGAAGTATCTTTACTCTATTAGCAATAGTTGATACGAAATGAGACAGTAAGAATAACTTGTCTTGATATATCGGTGTAACAATTCTTTTATTTTCCTCGTACTCCACCTTAACAACGAAGTCTAGAACTTTTGATATACCATGATGTGAATATGAATGTAGTTATGTAAAATTTGAAAGATACACAGACCGATTGTGTAGTTTAGTGATTATTCGAAACGTTGATTCGACTAAGACAATACCAAAACAAAGATTTGAGAAACACGAAGACTTAACTTTTAGATATTTGAACTTTAATTATGCCGTTCGGCACTAGACATTGAGGATCCCAGCGAGCTCGTTGGCTGGATCAGTTAGAGTCGGACCTGTCGGAGATCGGATGCAACCGTGGATGGAGAATTCGAGAATTCCTAGACCGAGATTCCTAGGAACGGATTGGTGACCTGGCCATCTATTCGCGACTTGCTCGACCCTGAGCAGGCCAAGAAGAAGAAGCAACTTTAATAAATGCTTGTAATATTCATGTGAAAAAAGAACTAATCGAAAAACTCTTTGAGCTTCCTAGATTTCCATCATTGGAACTCCTACAGCCTGGTTTCCTAGTGTCCAGGTAAGTAGTTTCACGAGTATTAAAAATTATGGAAACGGTCTACCAGGTTTTGAGACACATTTTTCCATGCATATGGCGAGTTTCTCAGACACTGATACTACCTACCTTGGTGGACAGTAGAACCTAATTGTATCTTTGGGAAAATATCACAGTGACCTTGCCAGTGTTCATGAAAAGTGATAGAATTCTTGGATATCACATGAATGTCCATTTTTTCTATTTCTCTCTTCTCGTCTCTCTCTTATGAAACAATGTATAATCTTATTACCATCAGGAATTAAGTTGAGCTAAGGCACTATGTTGAGCTAAGAGAATTGAAAAAAAATTGAAGAAAGATGTAAAATTCAATCAACGATTCATGATTCCCTGAAAAAGTGAAATCAATTGAAACATTACTCTAAACGAAATTACATTTAAAGACGGAAACAATATTTAACGATCACTATCCATCATATGATGTGAAGGTCAAGGAAAGGTCAATGACATTGGGATGTAATAAAAGTAAGAAGATAAGACATAAAGTATCTCCACGATCTCCACGAGCTAATGCTTAATAAGAGTAAGGATTTTATAAAAAAAATACAATTTCATAAAATCTTGTATTCGAAATTTCTTGAATCTTGAACTTGAATCTTTAACAAAACCTCTCCCTTTAAGATTTTACGAATCTCCCCCATTGTGTAGCACAACCCTGGGGTAACAAATTTTATCGTGCCACCAGGTAGTGTCACAGCCAGCCCGGTTTGCTGTCAAACATGCCAAACCATAAAGTCCCGTGGTGGGAAAACATCCCAATTGCGCAAGTCCACCCAACAAACGGTCGGTCTGATAACAAATGTGCGCAGGAGTGGAAGAGAAATATCGTCTCCAAAAAGCGGATAAGCGCGCCCGAGTGTTGTGGTGTCTCGTTCTGGCCAAATCGAATATTCCATCCCATCGAACGACACGGTGGCTTGCTTCAGAAGAAAAACCGTACTTGAACGGGGTGGTCCTATCGCACACGTCGGAGTCATTTTCCTTTTTAAAGGCCACCACTGAACCACTCACAGTGCAATTAGGGCTCGCGTGGGGTTTATGGTTTGTGCATTGGTTTATATTGCATACGACAAAACCTCCCCCCTCGCGCCAGGAATTTGTTCGCTTACGTTTTCCGGATACGGCATTACTGCTACAGCCTAAGTTAAAAAAGAGCCCTTTGTGAGTGAGTTCTCCTACGTACGGGTGTGTGTGTGTGTGTGCGTGTGTGTGTATTAAAAAAGCATCACATAACTAAAACCACCGATTCGGGAAGTTGGCCAGTTAGACTCCCTTCCTTACGATATTTGATTTTTTTTTGGTTTTAGAAGAAAAGCAAAAACGGTACAGAGTAGCAAAAAGTAGTTAGATAATTGTACTTGTCGCGTGTCTGTGTCTGTCCCCGTTCTTTGGCTTGCGTAAAATCGGGTCGCCGGAAGTACCCTCGAAAGCAGCGAATTGGATAGAAAGAATTGTTTTGCGGAACAAAAAGGGACACGATCTCCGATTTTTTTCCCCCGTAACACGAGTGTTACGTGTGGTCATCACCTTTAGGAGAGATCTAGTAAGGAACAGCGTTTGCCAAAAAAAAAAACAAAGAGGAAGCACGAAGAAGTACCAGATAGACGAAGAAGCGTAGCTTTACCAATTGGCAGTTTTTCTTGTCTAAAAGACAATTCGGTGATAGTATTACATAAACTTCTAGCACAGAGAGTAGCGTCAACCACAACCCAAAAAACAAAAACACCTTAGGGACTTAGTTGTATGTGTGTCGGTACACACTCTTCACTCCAGTAGCGCAATTACTAGTACAGGACATGGGACAGTATTAGCTCTAAAGTAAAAATCTAGCAAAGTAGCAGCAATTCTACTGTGACCCCGAAAAGACAACGTGACAATACAATTTCTAGTAGCGGAATACCTAGGAAAGCGTATATCTAGGGATCTAGGTGTCAGAAACTCAAAGCTGACGGCCACCGATAGTGGAAACGATCGCAATATCCTGCAAAACGAAGAATTATGCGTGATTAGACGAGTTTTGTCTGCATCCGTTTTCCATTTCCTGGAAGTTGGAAAACAGTACCGCCTGAGCTCCGCACAACACACAGTGGTACAGTTCCGCGAGCCATCCTTCGGTTGGGTGCCACCAACTCAAACTCGGAATACAACAAACCAAGCACAACCGTAACCGTACATCTTTACTGCCCGGCCAGACACGACCAGAGAACACGACCAAAAACACCGTTAGTCCAATGAAACCAAGTTTCAAGAACGGAAAGTTCGCCACATCCATCTACGAAAAATGTCTCTGCCAAAAGAATGGAATCTCCAGGTAAGTCTGGTCTGTCGCAAACTCCGAGAAGATGTGCTTCTTGTGTCTTCTTCTTGGGGGGAGGGAGGGGCGGAGGATAAGGGCATGGACCATTGTTGCAGCAGTAGCAGCTGCACAAGTTCGTGGAAAATCGATATCCTTTTCCACTGTTTCTTCCTGGGGTTGGGGGGGAGGGATGTCGGGTTAGGGCGAGTTCTCGGCAGCTGTATCACTTGTTTGTTTGCTGCCATTCCCTTTATCTGCCGTAACTCCACACTCGACACTTCGATGTGACGGCCGACGGATGAAGGTATCATTTGCGTACGCTGACAATGACAAATGATGATGATGATGGTTGATAATGATGATGGTGATGATGAAACCAGAACCGGTAGTGTGACTAGTGCGCAGGAACGTGCTCCTGATCGTGACAAAAGGGTAAGCTTTGGATGGGTATTTGCCTGGAGGCGGGTGGGCAAAACAGTGTCGTTCCGATGCTAGGACAACAGCCACAGCCACGGCTAAGGGATGTTGTGTCATTTTGCCGCGAGACATACGAAACACACGGCAGGATGATGATTACGAAACACAGTTCTGGGCTGGTTTGTTATTTTCACTCTCGACGCCATTCAGCCATTCCCATGTCTGATGGAAAAACAGCTGAAATTATAAAAAAGAAAATGCGAGTGACTTATTAATTAAAAAAAACCCACACACACACACGTTTGTCATGTGGCGGAAAACGGTTCTGTTCGATATGAGGCGCCCTTGCCAACATTCTAACCGACACGCTTCGTTTGACATGGTGGCGTGCTTTCCATGATAACGGGGCTAGATGACGAGTGGGTACTACCACAATACCAGTATGGTGGGATGCTGCATAAAATGTGGGTCACAGACAGGCAATGGCAAACGAATCGAACTGAATACACCAGGGCTAACCTACATGCAGAGACACACTGCATGTACATATGTGCGCGCTGCACTTGTGTGTTGGTGGCAAGGAGTCATAGGAATCATTCCCTTCGTTCACAACACCAAGCTGGACGCAGGACTGTGTGGAGGCTGCAGTTATCAGGGGTTTGTTTTTTTTCGGGGTTCTGTATGTTCCAGCCATTTTTCCTACTGCAGTTGTTTGCCGTTGTTTTTGCCGCAGTGTCTTTGTTAATGGGCCACCCTTATAATGAACGATCATTATTTTGTTTCGAGCACTTTGCTTTGTTTTGCGTTACGCTTTTGCGAAGCGCAGGAAGCCAAATAATGGTGGTCGCAAGGCAACCGGAACATTAATTAAATGATACACGCTTTTGCGATGATATTCATCTTCATTGGAATGTTTATTTTTTAAAAAAGACGGAATTCGAATCGGTTGCATTAAAATTGATCGCAAATTGAATTCATTAGTTGCGATTGGAGAAAAACAGTATATAACAAAAGCGAACAAATGTTAGTTATTTATAAGTTAATCCTTTTTATTCATTTTGTAGTTTATTTCTTTTTTGTTTGTGCAGGATTATTGATTCACTTTGTTTCTCTTTTACTTCTTTTACTTATTCACTTTTGTTCATCTTTTTTATAAAGTCATTTAAAAGAGTCTTTTCTAGTTTATGTTTCATATTCATGATATTTGTATACTTCTTATTTTAATATTTATCTTTGAACTCATTACTTTATTTTTTTTAAATATTTTTTTTTTCGACTTATATATTTCTATATTCAATTTCTAATTTATCTTTCACATAGCGTATGTGTTTAATTATTTATTTTAGATTTTTTTTTTCATCATTATCAATATTTTTTTTTAATATTTTTTAAAAAGTTAACTTATTTATTTATTTAATAATTTTATTAAATTAGGAGCGGCCCGGTGGTGCATGTGAAAAACGGCGACCGTCCACACGGCAGGGCGACCGTCTCCCCGTAGCATGGACTGACTATCCTGCTACGTGGTAAAATAAGTCTTGATACGGGCAGGCCGTTCTAACCGAGCAAAAAAAAAAAAATATTAAATTATTCCTTTACAAATGCCACTATGTGCTGTGTTATAATATAACCTATATATTTATTATAGCTTATAATAAACCCAGTTTGTTTCTATGACGTTACTTTTTTTACTTCTTCTAATATCCTATATGTAAACAGACATAAATTTCTCATATTGATTAGTTATAGAGTTTTGCATTAATTCACTTACATAATTTACTATTCCTTAGGAGAAAGATAGAAGAAGCATTTATTTATATTTGAATTCATATTGTAAAAATAATAAAAAAGCAGACAATTTTATACTCTCTCCTTTGGTAGTCATTCGTAGATCTTAGAAAAAAGTGTTATATTAAAAAGTTAATAATATGTTTAACATTAATATAATTTTTTATAAAATAGAAAAAGAAAAAATGCTTTAACGTAATAGACATGAAAATGTATAAACATTATTTCTTCATTCAGTATTGTTTTTAATCCCTGGAGAAATTATTTTTCACACTTAAAACGAACAAAAAACAGGCAATGATCGTTACAATTTATCCCTAGTCACCGTAAAGGTCGATTTTATTTTATGTAGAAATAATTGCAATGGAAACGATGACATCATTATTAGTCACAGGACAATGAAAGGCTGTACTATTGATTGACTGTAATAATCATCGTTGTAGTGCCGGATTTCGATAAAGCGAGGGCATTAACAATGCAACATTGCCAGACCCGAACCATCGACACGTGCGGTTGGTGCTGTACATGGTGCATGGTTGGAACATTTGCCTACAGCACGATGAAACAACATTGCACAAACAACTACACTTTAATGGTTTCGTTACAAGGAATGTTCCGGCATTGTCTGGGACCGGAGTTTTCTGCCATTTGTGTGCTGTTCCTCGCATAGGGAAATCAATCAATTTATCAGTTTTGCTAGTGGTTGTCCGTTAAGGCGAACGGCACCATGCAGCTAGGAATGTGGCCGTGGCCGTGATCATGTCGTCAGTCGCCATTGCTTCCCGGTGCATGCAGTCGCTTCGCTGTTGTTTCCATGACAGGTCGAAAGACGTCCGATGGCAGGCATTGAGGCGCACGGGGAAAAAGCAGGAAACAGCAGTTTGCCCTTGGGATGATGATTGGGTCGGAAAAGAAATTATACCATGAGTGTGGTTGTTTTCCAATCGGACGTTTCTGTACCGGAGCCTGGAGAAATGTGGCTGTTGGTGTTGTTCCATTTTTTTGTACTATTATTGCTAAATTTAGCTTAACGGAAGGATAGACTGAAAAAAATGTTTGTGACTATTGCGTTGCACATGACGTAAACGAGTCTTAAAATGTTGTGCATTTGTTTGGCATTAATAAATCAGAAATAGAGTTATATCTGTTTGTTTTTTGTTCGTGCCAATTCGGTTATGATGCCATAATGGAGACGGGAGATATACCGTAAAGTCATTAAAGACAAAGTTTACAGTGAAACATGAAAAAGTTTGGCAAAGTTTAACAAGCTTCAACGATTAATTTCAATCACCTTGCGACCTTGCCTCCACCGGTGGACGATAAACAAACTCTTCTTTTATGCGCACATTTGGAACATCTTCGTATGTTTAGTGCAGCGTGGGTAGGTACAGTTTAAAGTTTTATCGATAATTCCTGTCACCGGTCAAGAAATTACATGCTGCAGGATGTTTTTTTTCGAACTGCGCATTTCGATAGCTTCTTACAGTCGGCAAACCTATCGATCGACTTTCTTTTTTTTTATCGTGATTTCTTTCATTTTTTGCTGTGTATGACTGGGTAAGAAAATTGCAACCCATAAGATAAACAACATTTCATACCCGATGGAGAAGCCTGGTGTTTCACGTGGTACTGGTTTATTACCGTTTGACATTAGCACATGGAGTAACTTTACAGACTTTTAGCGAAAAGCAACAATCGGCGCTAACTATTGAAGCGCATTGTTTACTTCCACCATAGGAAACGAGTTATTCGAACGAAGTAAAGTTGTAATGATTAATAAAAACAACCAAAGCCCCGCGCCGAACGAAACATGTTGTGCAATCACGTCGTGCTCCACCAAATTCGCCTACCGAAACTGTCAAAGTCACGTTGGCAGGCAAACAAATCAAATGATTTGTCTTGGTATGCTTGGATCGAAAGCAAAAAAGGGTCGCGTGTTAGTAACGTTGTGGTTGGGGAGCAAACAGAAGAAAAAAAAAAACACCAGAAACACATTTCCATTTAGAAGGATGTTTAACTTGTCATGCATTGTGGTAGAATATTGATTAAATATTTCAAACAATTCGATTATAAAATGAATCATGCGGTTTGGAATGCGTGCAATCGGCGAGTCATCGGGATGGAATGTTGGGTTGGGTTATTCCAAGGTTTTTTGGGTTTTTTACTGCTTTACCTAATGACTAGCGCATGAGTAACTGCTCCCAAAAGCAACAATTTGGCTGAGATCATTATAGCGTTATTGCTTTTGTTTTATAGCAACTCGTAATACTAATTAAAATCTGTTTGCCACACGATTTGCAGACATCGCAGGAGTGTCTTAATCAGTACCTGCGCCCACAAAGCCTCTTTTCGGAGGATATCGAAATACAACCCCACGCGGATGATAACCGACTCTTCGATGGCGTCTACCATCCATCCATACCGGAACAGCGATGCCGGGCGCCTCTCAATGCCGCCCTGCTGGCCGAGTTCGAGAACAGTGGATCCATGTTCTCGATCCAGTCCGCACCGGTCGTTACGGCATCCGGCAAGGAACCCGCGACCAACACGAACGATACCTCGGCCATACCACCTGCGGTGGCCTGCACCAAGTTTACCGGCGATGGTGACGGGCGACAACCGTACGCAAACGACGGAGCAACCCTGCTCGATGACTTCGGGCCACCACCGCAACCGGCGACAGGGACAGTTGCTGGTGGACGTAACGATACCGTACTTCGACCATCCTCACTCGCACTCGATACGCACTACAACTTGGTCAAGCCACTCAGCGGTAGGTGACAAAATTCTTAATGTGTCTTTATACGATACAGGTCGTGCTTTTCTTCTGCATCTGCACTCATCATCAATTTATAATTTTTTCTAAATCATTCAAAAAAAGACTAAGACTATAGCCTTAGGAGATATTCAAATTTATAGAATTTTTTTATTATATTTATTATTATTATATATTATTTTTTATTCTTTTTCTTGTTTAAATCATTATTTGAATGAAAAGAAACTTATTTCAACAAATTTGCATTAAAATATATCAATTTATAAATTTTGCTAAATTACTCAAAAATGAAGAAAATTTTACATTTTCTCAAACAGGGTAAGGAACTTGGTTCCTCGGATAACTTCTGGCACAGACATCTGAAGGCAAGGCCGTCCAAGAAGAAAATGTAGCCTTTGGTGCCATCTATCGACCACAGGTTAAAGATTGGCGATCCATTGGATACCGACCGAGTTATAGACAAAACTTGGTGCAAAAATGAGCCTTAGTAAATTTTTATTTTTTTGATTTTTTTGATTTTTTTATTATTTTTCACTCTTTTTTTTATTTAAAGCATTTCTTGAGTGAAAAGAAACACATTGCAACCGATTGGCATTAAAATAAATCAATTTAATTTTTTTTGCAAAATTTCTCAAAAAAATGGCAAGGGGTAAGCCTTATGAAATTTTCGAGTTGAAAATTTTTTTAAAATTTTTTTCTGATTTTTTATTCTTTTTTAATTTAAAGCATTATATAAGTGAAAAGAAACTTATTGGAACAAAATTCGCATTAAGATATATCAATTTATAAATTATGCTAAATTACTCAAAAGAGGCTAAGGCTCAAACAAGCCTGAGGAACAGTGGTGGATCAAGCTTCTCGGAGGCCCTAAGCGGAATGGTAATTGGGTCCCAAAGCTAAAGGATCTATTGTGCATAGATCCACTAAGATCGATCGGAGGAAGCGCCAAAAATTTCGGGGCCCCTTTAGCTTCGGGGCCCCCCGTGGCCGCTTAGTTTGCGTAGTGGAAGATCCGCCTCTGAGTAGAATAATAAATATCCTAAAAGTATCCCGTTTCATGTCCTTCAGACTAGCCCGTTTGTTCGCTGACTCCTAATAACGAATCATTCACTCTGAGTTGACTCACTAAAAAGAGTTGTTATTCTCATCTCTAATCCATAGGAGTGGAGCCCCAGCCTTCGACCGAACTGGACGAGGATGACAACGAGAACCTGTTGACTGTTTCGAGTCTAACCGCTCGTCCGTTGATAGCGAAGTCTCGTGAGATAAGAAACAAAAAGTGAGTACATGCTGAAACACATCACAAAAAAAGTTTCGCCGGAACTCACTGGACACGCATGTTCTAGGCAAAAGCTTCACATCCAGCGGCAGCGAAAGCAGGTTGCATCCGATACCAGCGAAGATGACGATGATAGTCCGCCTGATGGTGGTTACGGCTGGATCATCGTGTTCGGTGCATTCTCGGTCCAGTTCTGGGTGGCCGGACTGGTAAAATCGTACGGTGTGCTGTACGTGGAGATAATGGAAAACTTCCCGAACGCTTCGGCCACAACCGCATCCTGGATACCGGCGATCCTGTCCGCACTGTGTTTGGTACTAGCGCCACTATCCAGTGCACTGTGTCAACGCTTTTCCTGCCGCATCGTGGTCATCATTGGCGGTGTGTTCTGTGGTCTTGGACTAACGCTGAGCTACTTTGCAACCAGCATGTATCATTTGCTTTTCACCTTCGGAATACTGACCGGTAAGTGTATGGAAGCTGTAGGATGTCTAACGTGATCGCGCTACAAATCTCTTCTTTTGCTTTCTTCCACAAAAGGAATTGGCGGAGGTCTCTCTACAACACCGGGGATCGTTATAGTGTCCCAGTATTTTGAGAAACATCGCGCACTAGCAAACGGGATCACCATCTCCGGTACGGCTGCTGGGAGTTTCGTGTTCCCGATGCTTATCGAACGGTTGATACATCTGTTTGGATTTCACGGTACCTTGCTAATACTGGGTAAGGGTCCCATTTATCTATTCCCATCATCATCACATCTAATGAGATCTTGCTTTCTTTCTCCAGGAGGTTGCATGCTGCACGTATGCGTTTCTGGCGCACTTTACCGACCGCTCGAGAAGAAGCAAGAGCTCGAACCATCGAAGGAGGGTACCCAATTCTCGTCCCGTAGCGATTTCCGCGAAAATCTTGGCCATCTTAGCTCATCGGAGGATCACCTAAGCAAACGCTGCTTGGAGGATCTGTTTCTGGACGATCAAAACCGCAACAATAGCCTTACGAGCGATAACAACAAGTTCGGTAAGTCCGCCGCAAACAAGTTGGTTCTTGGTGCAGTTTCATGCTTTACTGCAAAATGTTATCAGTTTGTTTCTTGAATTAAAATTCTTTCCTTTTTGCCACACTCAAAATAAAAAAAAACCCCATACGAGACACCTTCCGACGAGCACACCTGCACGTGTTACGGGTGCTTGGTGCTTGTTTGTCTGCCTCGTATTGCATCGTTTTATGGAGTTCAAAATCATGCAATATATGGTAGAAACATGGCTAACACTCGCGTGTACTGGTGTGCGTGTGTCCCTGTAGAGGGCAATAAAAAAAAATGTGCGCGTTGTATGAGGATCAGTTCTTAAAAGCAGAAGGTACATTCGTTTTGCTAACATCATACCGCAGCCATCCGTTTTTTGTTGTTTGTTTAGTATTTCTTTTTGTAATGGTTTTGATGATCTTCAGCCTGTTTAAAGCTATAGAGCAGATATTTAGATCTCGACCAGTAGCAACTGTGTTAGCCTTGTGTTCGCAAACTTTTTCTACCGATCATCGTTTGGTTTCTCTCTGTCGCTTCGTGTGTTTCCTGTCTGATTAATGAGCTGTGACCCAAAGGGGCTGAATAGATTGGACTGGCTTAGCGGTTTTCACCTTTAGAAGCAAACGGGAGAGCAAGACCATAGGAAGAGTTAACGGGGCGGGTGGAAGATACGTAGCAGGAATGATCGTTCTGACGGATCGTGACGTATAGGAGCTCGTGTTGGGATACTCACCAGTAGGGTAGCATGTGCTCTAACGCAAACGCATTGCATCGATAGCTGCTGCTGCTGTACTCCTTTCATTGTTCACACGAAATCTCTCACCCAGCATGATCAGTTCGCTAGGTTAATAGGGTTAATAGTGGTTCCAAAATAGAGTTTTTTTTTCTCACTCGCAATGTTGGGTTTCTCTTCATGGGGCCGCTTTTTTAATTCACTGTCCACTTTCCGGCTAAATTCTGGGGGGATTTTTTTCGTCTTGGGTGTGTGTGTGTATGTTTGCTCCGACAGAAGATCCGACAAACAAGCATGGCATTGCTGCGTGATCTGCGTTTCCAACAAGGGCTTGTGTTCATCTGTGTATGAGCAAGGAGGTGTTCATCCGTGCCATAATTCACTGTCGTATTTTCGTTTCGAATTCAAATAATGCATACTGTTTTCTTATAATTTTAGCTTTAAAAAAAAACCATGAGCCCTCGTCTAGTAGTGCCCAAAAAGGGCACTGGTCAATACACATACTGAAACGCCTTCATTTTGTTTTTGTTTCATCATGCAAAAAGGCTTTTCGGGGTCGAATATCTGCAAATCCGGATCATGCGCTATTGCACATATGTATTACTTCTTCTTTTTTTTCTGTTGTGTTGCGATTTGAAACACCCACACACAAAACACACAAAAAACGATACCAAATTAGATCATATGCACACACACACACACACTCGTACACAGACACACACTGACACGATCTCCAAATTAAAACTTTCCTCTTGCAAATCTGTCTGAAAATGGAACCTAGCTAACAGAAACCAATCACTCACCAATGTATACACATGGGTATATGATGAACAGCACATAAAATCGCTTCTAATTTTTTCTAGATTTTTTGCAGATAAAGTTTCTCTCATCTGTACTTTGTTAAAAGTAGCCAAAAATACCAAAAAAAAAAAAACAATCCTCAAAATACCCACAAAAAAGAAAACAAAAAAAGAAACCGTGCAAAACCGCAATCCGATACGTTGAGACGTTCAGTACCAAAACAAGATAAAGCAATGTACAAAACAAAAGACCAAAAAAAGCGAATATAATAACGCCACGGCATGGCTTAGCGCATCGGTATACCGATCCACTGTGTCCTGGTTTTGGGGGTGATGTAACGCGTCAACGTGTTCAACGTGGGGGCATTTGCATCGCGGGTGCTGTAATGATTCCGTACCCGTAATTCCCGTACTCGTGTGTCGCACACAATGATGAGCGAAATGGCGTAGCATAAAAGCAGGGTACAAGCAAGGTATGGGGAAGGGGCACGTGTGCGTGTCGGTGCATGTGTCGGGTCCGGTCCGATCATGCACCACGAGCAAACTGCCCGCTTCAGAATCATTACATATATCCAACCAATGAATGAATAACTTTTGTTTTTCTTTCCACCTTCGTTCGGTGCCAGCAGTATGCAAAACACATACAAAAGCGCACACCGAACGGACGATCATTTTACTTTCACTCTTCTGTTATCACGTTTGTTTACTCTATATACTGTTCTCATTGTTGTAATAGATTTTTTGTTTTGTGTTTTTTTTTTCTCTCAAACTATCACTTCTATTGTATCATATGTTGTGTTGCCACCTTATCGTTTCGTCCTTTTTCTTATCAGTTTGTTGTTTCAGTATTAGTTTATCAATTGCAGGATTTATACAGTACAAGTAAACCACCCTCCCAAGGCTTGAAACAATATCAGCGTTGTTTTGCGTGCAGAAGTTGTGTTTTGTTTGTTGCTAATAATGCTATTTGTTGCGTACGTTTTGGGTTTTTATTTATGTTTCGGAAATGGAGAACTTTGAAATTCGGTACTAATTGCAAATTGCGAACGTCCTAACGTAGTGAGATTTACACTACCGGGCATAAATGTATGAGCTGTTTCAAGCCAAGCAAAAGGTTTAATTTTGGTTGTAGTATGTTTCAACATTATACTTTACTTACAATTGATTTTGGCAAACAAACAAAAACTTTAAAAGCGTATTATTTGGGTGCAGAAGGAGTGGCTTTTTCTTTCAAGGACAATTATGCCAATGGACAGTGAGTTACTAACTAGTGTGTCAATTTGACTGTGCTGAGCTGGAAATGAACTGTGTGGTAGAGAGCGGGCAAATGACTATGGACACATTCTGTAACAAAATATCTTACAATCCTAGCTATTAACGGGTCAAATGATCAAACCAGGAAGATTCTCTATCAGCAAGTACATACATATATGGCAACTTAGCACGTTTTAATGGTGTTTTAATTTCTAGCTTAATCTTTCGGTAATTTGATAAGTGTGTCTTAAGTTGCCAGAAACCGGAATAGGAATCTTATAGGAGGAAGAGCCTTCTGCCTTCTGGATTTGTATTGTTTCTCATATGTCTTTCTGTTCTGCCCCCTTCAAATAAGGATAATGTGAATGAGAATCACAACGCATGGGTAACTGCCCAAAATAACACTAGGGACATGAACGTCTTGTGGCCACTATCAGACTAGTACGTGCGTATGTGTGTGTGTGTGAGAGAGAGAGAAAGAGAGAGCGGGTGGGTAAACTGCCCATCCTTGATATAGCAAGGACTAACTAACCGATCGCGATCGTGTGGTTGCGACGAATGGCCACCCACCTACCGTTAAGCCCCCTTTGTTTCTGTGTTTCTGTGTGTTTCTGTGTGTGCCTAGCCAGAGCGGATAACCTTACATTTTTTGCCTACTATGTATGCACCCCCTACCATTTTCTAGTCAACATAACGGAAAAAACGCTCCAAGAAAGTGAAGACGAACTGAAAGATATCCTCTCGAGTGCAATCTTTCTTAAGCCCATTTCGTCGATCCGTAGCTGCAGTATTCTGCACTCGGTCGAGGATCTGAGCACCGATTCGACCTGCGTCTATAAGAACCGCGCCAGTGGCTATGACTCCAAGCGAAACAGTATGCGCTACAAGCAGCAGCACCTTCACCATCGGCAGGAAGCGCAGGCACGCCCTCTGCAGCTGCCCGAATCGATCGGATCACAGACGACGCTGGGTATGGCCGAGGGTGGCGTGCGTGGTGATGCTCCACTCTTGGGACCACTGCTGCTGGCACCGAACGAGCTGGACAAGTCGGTGGCGGTCGCACCGGAAGCGAACGCAACAGCAGCTGTTGTCCCAATGAAGACGGCAGCGGCCGGCACAATTCCAACGGTGATGAGCTCGAACAACATGTGCACGATGGTACCGACGAAGGGACTGGCGCAGAATAACAATCGGGGATTGAGCAAGAGCATGATCATTCCAACACCGGTAGGCGATCTGGATGAGATCTTTGACGAGGATCCGTACACGGCATACAATGCAACGTGTCTGGAAAAGATTAGTCAGTAAGTGTGTTCTCTTTGTGTTCTTGGGTGCAATATTTGCTATACACTAATACTCAACATGTCTTTTTGTTCTTTCCTGCGCAGATATCTGGACATTACGCTCCTGCAGGACATCACGTTCATACTAATGTGCCTCTCGGTAGCTTTAATGTCGGTGGGATGTCCGTATATGCTTTACTATCTGCCAGCGTACGTAATTTCTGCTGGTAAGTATTATCTACTACTGGAGATCAGGCCTCAGCTCACTTACGATCGTACAACAGGTTACACCAAATCGGAGGCAGGATATTTGGTTGCTGTCAGTGCGGCCTTAGACTTGATCGGACGCCTTGCCTTGGGCTGGCTGTCGGATTTGGATCTGTTTGATCGAAAGAAGGCTTACATTGTCTGGTGAGTGGTAAGCTATCCTGCATGATACTAGCAGTATACTAAGGATATCCTCTCTCCAAAACAGTATTCTAGGTGCTGGGACGGCCGTACTTACCATACCGTCGAGCAGTAACGCTTGGTTCGTGATTGTGGTTAGCGCTGGATGCTATGGACTGTGCTTGGGCAGCTGGTACTTACTGGTTCCGGTATTACTGGCCGACCTGTTCGGGACGGAACGTATTAGCTCCAGCTATGGCTTGGTTCGGATGTTCCAAAGTATTGGTGCAATCTCGGTGCCACCACTAGCAGGTTTTTAACCGACGGAAACCAGAATTATCGATTCCGTCGCCTTCCAAACGCCACCAGCACCCAGGGTTGGTGTGGGCCAAACTTCCCACCGTTACTAACATATTTCTTGCACTATCTTCTTTCTTTTTTCTTGCTTTCTTCTCTCTCTTTTTCTTTCTCGATCTTCGCCTTTTTGTCTTCGCTCCGCTCGTTCGTTCGTTCGCTTGTCGTCGGTACCAAATTTCCAAATACCATCCAAAATGTTTAACCATTTTACCTTCAATATCTTCACAAAACATAACAAAACAAAACTCCATCACACTGCTATCACAGGTTTACTGCGCGACCTATCCGGTGGGTATGAGATCTGTTTCTACTGCATGGGGGTTTGTATGGTGATGGGTAGCGTACCGCTGATTGCCATTATACTACGAGACTCGATTGCACTCAAGGACAAGCGACTCCAACTGGGCCAGACGGCTTAAAATGGACGGCTGCCCAGCATCCAAGAATCAGCCGTGGACGAGGGGCGTTGCCAACGGATGGTATTGGAATGTATAAATCCAGGAAGTGGATAATTAGGACTGAACTATCTGGTTGAACGATCTGGAGCTATATCGTAATTAGCGTAATCGGAGTAATGCATATTAATTTTAGTACATAAGCAATCTGAACCAAAACCAACCCAACACAGAAAAGAAGAACAATAAAGGAATAAAAGAAGTCAAAAACGTTTACAATTCTCGTGATCATGAATAAAATTATGTTTGTATACCTAGTTTATATTTTATTTGTTTTTAAACCACTGGGGAAAAAGTGTTTGAAAAACGTGATCAGTACTACAAAAAGGACATGATACCGAAGGAAGGAATTATTTAAAACACAAATTTTTATTCCACAATTGTTCCCACTGTGCATGTAGACCAGTTCGACGCAGATGTGCTTAATGACAATGCACGCACTGTACCATTGTTTTGATATTGGAAACGTCAAAACTGTTCCGACGAACAGCAAAATGTAAACAACTGCAGATGATTTCGTATCGCAAATTTTAATAACTCCATCGAAAATGCAATTTGCTTGTGTTATATGTACGAAAGTGCTCAGTGAAACGCAAACTAAAAAGCTGGTAGATGTTTCGCTAATATTCTACAGGCTAACATCGCTACAGGTATGTTATTGGGGCTGATAAACGAATGTTTACAAAAGTAAACCTTCATCAATGATTCGTGTTCTCTGCAGGTTTCCAAACTGGACGATATTCATTTGCTAAACATTTGTAACGAATGCAATCAGAAATTGTTGGATTTTGATAACTTTCGAACACTTTGTTTGGCTGCTTACGACAAGTTTACGCAGGTAAAATGATACGGTGCGCATAAACCCCAAAATTGGCACATCTTACGAATGTTTTAATTTTTGCAGGATCGTAAAGAAACGTTACAGGAATGTACGGATAATAGAGAGGAATTAAAAGATGAAACTGATTGTGAGGAAGAAATTGATTATGATACATTAGCAGACAATGAACCACTACTGGAGAAGGAACAAGTTGTAGAAATAATCACTGTAAACAATATTACGCTGGAAAGCGAATCAGTTGGGAACGATGATAGTGATGTGGTGAAAGTTGAAAACTATGAAGCCGCTGATCAAACCGTTCTCATGATCAATGATACCAAAAATGAAACGGAAGGAGATAGCAAAGAACAACAACCGGTTAGCAAACGTAGCGAATTAAAATGCAATCTGTGCGATCAAAAGTTTCGGTCCCAAAATCGTTTAGACGGTCACTTACGGGAGCATCAAGGTTTGAAGCCAGCGTTGTGCAAGATTTGTGGGAAAGATTTCGCCGACTGGAAGAACCTGAAAAGGCACAATATAGATAAACATTTAAAGCTAAACCAAGGGCTTTTTAAGTGTGATTTTGAAGGTTGCAGCCTATCGTACAGCACCGGTAAGGGGTTGAATGCGCACAAGAAGAAACACGACCCGAAGTATGTTAAGCCCGTGGCGAAGAAATGTATCTGTGAAACGTGCGGTAATACATTTTCATCCAAAGGCGCATTAAAGGTGAGAATAATGGTGATAAGGGTGATTAAAAATATGACCTTTTTGTTGCTGACAAAGGATTGCTTATATCCACAGAAACATTCATACATCCACACGGGCGGTATGCCCTTTCATTGTGAGCAATGCAACAAAAGTTATCCTACCTCGTACAAGCTGAAGGTGCACATGATGCGACATCAGGGCATCAAGAACTACGAATGTTCTTACTGTGGGTTGAAAAAAACTACCGCCGACGAACTGAAACTGCACATGAACTATCACACGAAGGAAAAAGTGCTTAGTTGCAACTTTTGTGGACAAAAGTTTTTAACCGCAGGTACATACATACACGCTGCAATCCCAAGCTGAACGGGTCGCATTGAATAATCTTCCTTTTTGTGTTGTAGGCAATTTAACGAGACACATCAAGCTTGTACATCGTGGCATCAAAGAATTTAAGTGTACACACTGCGAACGATCGTTCGGCAAGGCAGAAACGTTAAAGAATCACATCATGACCCATACTGGTGAAAAGCCGTACAAATGTTCCATCTGTTCAAAGCAGTTTATACAATCGTATGCATTTCAAATTCACGCAAAAACACACGAGACGAAGAAAGTACCCAAATCCGGAGAAGCTTTGCCTGGTGGTATCGTACAAGCTAAGGGTTTCACAAATTGCAGTGTTTCTGTGATTCAGTGAGTCCACCAGGAAGCTAATCACAACACGCAAACTTCATCTTCGTATGTCGTATTGAACCAAAAACGAGATTATATGATATAAACTCCACTAGCCAAAATGAAGCATCACTGCTTGCGACCAAACCGGGCAAAGATAAATCAAACACACAGTCGTATACGCTTTCAGGTTTACTTTATTAACCACAGAAACATACAATTAAATGCACCTCAATGTATTTGTGTACGGCATGCAGGAAGAAATCTTGTGTGAATATATTGCAATATCTTGTAACCCACCTCAGTAACTGCAGTAATTCTAGCACTTTAATCAACATCCACATCTACGTAAACAACGAAACGTGAAACATTGGCTGTCTACACAACCAAACCATGCACGAACAGCAGAGAAAGAGAGCAAAGATTCAATACGACTACTTATGGTGATCTAATTCTATTTACTCCCGCCATCGCTCTGGATGATAATTTTGTTCTTTTCGCGCGTCACCTTCGTCAGCGAGGGTCTCGATGCACCCTGGAGCTGTTTGAGATTCTGTTGCGGTATGTCGGATTGGAAGATTTTCCGCTTATCGCTACCGTGGTAGCGCGACAGGACCTGTAACTTGGAGAACAGTTTGCTCTTCGGTCGATGCTCCTTCTCGGCGATCGCCACCAGCGGTGTCTGCACCGTGCCTGCACCACTATTGCGGTGGTGCTGCGTAAGGGCGGAATTGGAAGTGTGTCCCAGCACGCCGGATGGGCCCGACACTGGTAGCGGGTTTGCTTTGTAGTGTGCCAGCTGTTTGGAACTGTGCCCGCCGGTCAGTAGTTGAGGTTCGCTGCTTGTACCACCGTCCGATTCGTACTGCACGTGATGATGATGGTAACGTGCCGAGCCCGAGCCGAGCACAAATTCTGTCTGCGTGTGGTACGGCGGAAGCACACTATCCGGTATGGTGCTCGAGATCGATGCAGACGTATCGGCGGCAAAATGTCGCAACATAAGGTTCAGCTTCGTTTCGTGCTGCTTCTGCAGTGCCACGATCGATCGTTCCTTCTCCAGCCGCGTCTGCCGGATGGTGTTGGTAAGAATCTTTTCCTGCCACTCCCAGGCGTCCTTTTCACGCTCGAGCGAAATGAACTGTAGCTCCAGCTTTCGGCTAGCTTCCTTCAGATCGACCACCTTCTGGAAGTATTTGTACAGCAACGTGCGCATCTCGTCGAGCGACAGCTTGTTCAGCCGTGCCATCAGCATCTGTTCGCCTTTCTCGCGCTGCAAACTTTCGTCCGTATCGATGCTCTTCCGTCCACAGATCAGTTCGTTCTTCATCTCGATCGCTGCATCGATCGCTTCGATTGCTTCGTCACATTCGACCAGTTTGCGCTCTTCGTCGAACGATGGCATCTTGTCTTCGCGAATCTTTCGATCCAACTGACACCGCTGGTCGACCAGATGGTCACGCGTCCGCCGCAGGTTGCGTATTTCGCACCGAAGCGATTCCTTTTCGGCACTCTTTTTGTTAACGTACTTTTTCAAATTGCTTGATTTCTCCTTCAGCACATGCTCGATGTGCGAGATGCGCTCGTTCATGTTGCGAATTTTGCTCTTGCTTTCGGTCAGCTCCTGCAGCCCACCGTTGTTGTTCGTTCGTCCTGCACGTGAATCTTTCTGAACCGTGTCCAGCTCCTTTTCGAGCGATTCTTTCCGGTCGAGCTCTTTCTTCAGCATGCGCTGCAGTACGTCGAGCTGCTTCTGCGAGTCCTTGATGGATTGTTGCAACTTTTTCTTCTTGTGTCCCGATTCACCGGCGATGAAGCCGATCGATTCCAGATCCTTCAGCCGTTGCTCGAGCTGTGATGTTTGGCTTTTCAGTCGATTAATTTCCTCCTTGTTCGTTCCGTTCACGACGGCTTTGCGCAGCTGCTTCTTGGCCTTCTCGTATTCCGCCTCGAGCTTATGTTTTTTCTTGCTAAAGCGTGACTTGGCCACCGAGCGCGTCTCACTATTTTCGATCAGATCCGTTATGTACTTCTGCTTGAGCGCGATCGTGCGGCGAATTTCTTCGATCTGTGCGTGTAACGATTCGATGCTGGTTTGGCAAATGCGAAGATTGCTGTTCAGCGTGTCCAACTTCTTGTCCAGCACGGTCGGTGCCGCGGGCAGCGATTCAGTTTTGAGTGGCAACATAAGCGTCAGCTCGGTGCTGCTTACCGTTTCACCGTCAAAGATTGATTTCCTTCTGGCGGGGTTGTGAAAATTGCTCCCATCGGCCGGTTGGACTATCCGCTGGTGGTCACCTGATTCTAATGCATCACCTCCGCTGGGATGCGTTTGGAAAAAGTCCTGATACTTTTCCATGATCAGATGATTTGTTTTTGTTTGGAACGTTTTAATGTAACTCTGGATACGATCACTAACGTCCGTTAGATGCGTACAGATGTCGGAATCACTCTCATTGTCCGAATGGTACGGTTCCTTACTGCTCCCGTGCACCGTATTGTCTTCGGCTTCGTCGATTTCTTCGATCGGGCCAAGACACGCACGGACGGGTTGTGCACCGGGCGCAAGGCTAATGTCGGTCGAGCTAAAGCAATCGTCACATTCCGCCTTCAGATACAACCATTCTTCGATCTGATTACGTTCCGTTTGGTTGAGCTCACACGTGCTGAAAAGCTTCGTAAACAAACATTCGGCATTTTTCAGCAGTTTGGCCCACTGCTGCGAGGCAAAGTAAAGTCCATCGATGTTGTTGTTCGGTCCGCCGAGTGGATCGTGCTCGTTTAGCGCAACGATCGGTACATTATTGTCCGAAAAGGTGTTCATCACAACGTGATTTACAATTTCCTCCGCTCGTTCGCCAAACTCCAGATCACGCACGGTGTTGTCCGCTTCTAGGGTGGAAGAAGCCACACACAGCAACAGCAGTGTTTGTGCCCGGCCACCAAAAGAATCCTTCAAAAAGGCGGTCAATACTGATTCATTGTACTGTTCGTTGCGCCTAACAACGATATCTTCCAGCTTGCGCAAACCTGCATCGAGCGGAACCACGTCCTTTTCTACCGTTTCCCGCTCGGAACCACGCAGATCACAAAAGCTGATGGTAGACTGGCGGTGCTGGTTCATCCCACCAACCGACGTCCACTGTTGCTCCAGAACTAAGCTAAGAATACTGTGATTTTCTTCATTGCGTCGATGCAATCCTAGCCCGAGCAGTGCGTACGTATCTTCCACGGAGAAACACTGTACCATCGCAGCATTCTCCAGCACATCGATCACATCACCGCTGGCGGTAATTTCACTCCACGCAATGCTGATCGAAAACATACGCTCCGGGTGTGCGTTTAGGCGGCAAAACAGATCCCGCACGAAGCATAACACAATTCCATCGTCTTCCTGTGTTCCCGTGTTGCTCCCATTTGTGCTACCGTACAGGGTGTACGTTTTGCCCGTGCCCTTGGCACCGTACGTGACGATGGAGAAGTCGTACCCTTCCAGCACGGACTCCAATAAACCGGCGACAGATTCGAAATACAGCAGCTGATTGCTGATCGGGGTTCGGAATACGTGCGAAAAGCGAAACGTACGCCCTCCGGCACTTTTGAGATGGTTCTCATCTTCTTCCTGCTGGTCATCACTGGTACGGTTGCACGTTTTATTATCCGCCGACTGGTCCGACCACAGACGCACCACAACCTTGAGCGGTATGTTCATGTTTTACTGCGTGGAAATTGAAGCACGGAAATGCATTATTTAAAGTTAAAAATGAATGCTGCACGGCCGATCTACCTTATGTGGCATCAGAGAAGTTGATACGCGTAGCGAATGGCTTTGGGAAATGTTTATTTTTCTTTGGCAGAGTGTTTAAACACACTGAAACTGTCAAAAAAATAATGGGTTGAAGGTTCAAACTTGTTCAAGCACATGCAAACCCGGTATGGCTGGACGGTTTACAAAAAGTTGCCCATGTTATGCAGTTGTAGGAAATATGAACAGTTTTATTAGCGCACATTACGAAAAAGATTTGTTTCTACCAAATGCGTTTTCTATCGTGAATATTAACGTGCTCAATATTCCCAACCAAAAAGCCGAAACATCGTTTCAACATGTCTGTCAAAGTAAGAAATTGACATAACCTCTCCATTTGAGCTGTCAAGCATTTGTGTGTTTTTTTCTCTCCTCACTACGTCTGTCCGCGGCTTCACACAGGCAGACACACAAAACATAGCATTTGGTTCGGGCGAGGAAGTGGTTTGTAATATCAACCGAGCGGATTGTCTTGTGGAAAGAAAACAAATTTTCACTGTGAAACACAGCACAGCAGCATCATCTTTGCATAGCTACGGGTAAGTAACAGTGAGTGTGATAGGAATTTCACAATTCAACCTGCATTAATCCGTCTGGGACGCATCCTTTTTGTCATGGGAAATGAGCCTCCTTTTTTCCGTCTCCATTTGCCCGTCGCGTCGATGGCGTGCGTGAAAATTTTTGCTATCCTCCACTCCCATTTACACAGTACCAGCGGTAAGGCGAATCAGGAAATGTAAAATTCATCCTTTCGCTGGTGAAATTCATATCCCTAGCCATCCGATTGTGAAACAATAAACGTTCTGGTGGTGCTCCGTATAGGTACAGCAAACTCCAACTAATCGATTTTATTTTCCATGCGTCAACTCTCGCTTCCTTGTTGTACAGGCGTATCCTTCGTCGAGCGCGGCGTGCAAGGAGCCTCCACCTAGGCTCTGGAGCCCTCGGGGTTGCTGCAGCAATCATCAAAATCTCTGGTCTAGTGCGATTTTTCCAAAGCAAAAAAGAAACCCGTGAAATCATAGTGTGCCATTGTTTTCCGTGCGGGTGTGTGCGTGTGCGCGTGTGAAAAGGATACAGTTTTTCACTTCGCTGTGATTAATACGCTCTGTGTACCGGAAGGAAACCGTTCCGCCGCGAAAAAGAAAAGAACACACACAAAAAAAACAGCGAAGATGGTGATGCTGGTTCGCGAGACATCGCGTACCGTGGCAATCGCAACCGCGTTGCTCTGCTTATTAAGTGGCTTCAATTGTCTCAATGGTGAGTAAACTGTGCTGTTTTGTACCAATAACAATGTGCGTTGTGATGTGTTGCATGCTTTGATTGGATTTGTGAACCCGCGGGTTAAAAGAATGCCAAGGGTTTCTAGATTGCTAAAAAGGTGCTACTCAAGCAATTTGCAACGATGGGAAAAAAATGTGCCATGTTGCTTTCAACGATGTATTTCTCCTCCTAATGAATGTTCCGCTTTTTACACGTGTAGGAGTGCTGGGTGCTGGCAAGGTGGACGACTCGAAGGGACCCGTCTTCCTGAAGGAACCGACCAACCGCATCGATTTTTCCAACTCGACCGGTGCCGTAGTTGAATGTAGCGCAACCGGCAATCCGCCACCGGAAATGATCTGGATCCGTAGCGATGGAACGGCCGTTGGCGATGTGCCTGGACTGCGGCAGATTCTGCCGAACGGAAATCTGGTGTTCCCACCGTTCCGGGCCGAGGATTACCGGCAGGAGGTGCACGCCCAGGTGTACGCATGCATGGCCAAGAACCAGTTCGGATCGGTTATTTCACGCGATGTCAACGTTCGTGCCGGTAAGTTTCGAGGCTGCTGTACTGGTGCCTCACCGAATGTAGGGAATGTGGGCAAAGTACGAAACATCTGCCACGGTACAACGTGTCGCAGGTATACGGGCTGATTCCAGTTTGCCTCGTGAAGGAGTTCAACGTACATACAAACAAGGAGCACACATAAAAAAAACCGTGCGTCTGTGTGTGAGAGGACGCAGTAAGGATAATCCTGATCTTCGGTGTGCTTCTCAATGCTAGAAGCAATCTAAATGTTCCGAATCGTTGAAATACCATGTGTTTTTCCATACCACATTAGAATGAGTGTGCGAAAGAATCATATGCGTTTAGTTCGGTGTGCGTCACATAAAATGTGTGTGAAGAGAAAACAACCGACGGAAGGTTGAAGTGGTAAAAGAGTGTAAAGCAAAGTGCACGACCAAAAATCGACCAAATCAAAAATCCATTCGTAAGTGATGGTAGAAAGGAAAGAAAATGGAAAAAAGCACACGAATACGTTTAAGAATGTGTTGTGCATTGTGTGTGTTGAAGAAGTGGGAAAAAGAAAAATGTTTTTTTTTCATAATGATTGTGTGTGAAAGGATGCCACAGATGAAGTGCACTGGTGCATTCAAGTGCACCATACGAATGTGTCTAACGAGAGTGAATGAATAAGGGAGTCATTTGCAGTGCGAGTGTACGAAAGAAGAAAATATTCGTAAATTATGCAATTACACCTCTTGTGTGGTATGTGTTTCAACAAAAAAAAAATGCCAAAAGAAATGAGCGAAAAATGAGAGCATATTATAATCGGTTTTCAAGTGAAAATGGGTTCATATTTGCCCTTAACAGTGTACGGCGAGTACTTGGATCTCTAGTGAAGCAAATATTCGTTGGAAGGAAGATCCTTTTTACCCGTCAAGGATGATGTGATGTGCTCTGTACGTGATGATAAGAATAACAAAAGGATTAGTTAGCCGCTTACCACGCATCAGGAGCTGCCTCCAGCTTTTCAGTCATCAGATGTTTCGTACATGTGCCCCATTTCCGTATATATTTTCTTAAAATTTCAGCATCAATTTACAGCTCGAAAGGATATAAATGCTGCCATCGTTTTGTAGCAGAACCTTCATTTCTTAGTTGATTTTTTTGTACCAAGGAATTGTCGCTTGATTGTCCTCCACCTTTGAAGTACCTTGGCTATTCCTCGATCTTCGTATTCTTCATCTCTCCGTTTCATTGTTTGATGTTGTTTGCTCTGAACGGTTCAATAGTGGTTTCCCAGTACTACGAAGTGGATGTCAACAAGGAGCATGTCATTCTGGGCAATTCCGCCATCTTCAAGTGTTTGATTCCTTCGTTTGTGGCCGATTTTGTGGATGTCGTTTCATGGACAAGTGGTGACGAACAGGAAGAAACACATGTCTATTCAGCGGATTCTTACGGTTAGGATTTGCAAGGTCTCGTCTCATATGGGGATGACGAGTTCACCAAGTTGGACTAGGATTAGATGTCCAAACTCCTTTGCCGCTCATTTCATCCCTCTTGCTTTGGTCCTTTCCTTGTACTTTATCCCTGCACAGAAGAATTTTGCAATTCAAAGTTCTAAACTTGTTTCGATTTGTTTGATGCTTGTACAATTAATGTCCACAAAAAAAATCATACAGATATTCCGGTCTAATGTTTGAAGTTCTAGCTAATGATACTCGTTCTAAACCTACAAAATATGTTAAATCAGTTCCAAGCTTGAGTCTTTCTCTCCTTAATTTGACCCCTTTAATCATGTTGTCCCCTATTTTGCGCCCTTATCAGTGATTGCTCAGTACTACGATGTGGATGTAAACAAGGAGTATGCCATCCGGGGCAACGCTGTCTTGATGAAGTGCCAAATCCCCTCGTATGTGGCCGATTTCGTCAAGATCGTTTCGTGGCACACAGACACGAACGATAGCTTCTATGCCAATTCCACCGATGAGGGTTTGTTTTCACTGATAAACTGACTATTTTAACAATCCCGGAACTTCCTTTCCCATAAAATTATCATTAATGTCGTGCAAGTTATAATTTTATTACCTTTTTTTTGAGTCTCTCATGATATTGAACATCGCGGTTTAAATTTGTCACTCCTATGTCCAGTGGTCCAGCAGTACTACGACTCGGAGGTGAATAATGCGTACGTTATTCGCGGCAATTCGGCTATCCTGAAGTGCTCCATACCATCATTCGTGGCGGATTTTGTTGGTGTAGTTTCGTGGAACGATGATGCCGGCAATGTCTATCAACATATTGACAATCGATCGCAATCTTCCGATGTACAAGACCTTGAAATTGGTTCGTTGCTGATGAGCATAGTTGGAATATATAGAGATCTTCCTTCCTAAAACCCTTTTCCAGTTTTTGATTATCTCATCTCACTAAGGAACTGTTTCCAATTCCAAGTATTATGTTTTCTAAAGTTCCGTTCAATTATCGTTGGTTCAATTTGAATTTGTAAACTCCTTCTGTATAGTTGTCAATCAGTACTACGAGGCGGAGGTAGTGTCGGAATACGTTATTAAGGGGAATACGGCGGTACTGAAGTGTAACATTCCCAGCTTCGTGACGGATTTCGTGAAGGTGGAATCGTGGATTGGAAGCGACGGCAGTCTGTATAATGCTTCCAGCTTTGATACCGGTACTGATCGTGTTTCGTGGAAGAGTCTTTTCCTTCGATGTCCCTAATCCTATCCCATCTTAGGTTTTGCTTCAATTTCGTTTGTCTCAATGAAGATTTTTATGTTTGCTCAGTATATCATATGTTAATGGCTTACATGGGCTCCTCGGGTGTATTTGTTTCACAGTCATTAATCAACACTACGGTGCCGATATACTGATGGAGTACGTCATCCGTGGCAACAGTGCCATCCTGAAATGCTCAATACCTTCGTTCGTGTCAGATTTCGTTCGCGTCGAAGCATGGATAGATGAGGATAATAATGAGCTAGTTCCATCCGAAAACTATGGTAGCGTTTACAATGTCACGCGCGTTTGTTTACGACTCTCCAGTAGATCGTTCCTTCTCTCCCAAATATTCCATTTCCAAATCGCCCTGTCGACACAAATATCAGTGGGGTTTGTTTGTGGTTTACCAAATTTTATGTTTAAAAATTGTTTATTCCTTTTTTTTATTACTTTGAGTAATTCATGTTGTATAACTTTATGTTTTTTTTGTCCATCCGTCCAGTCATCAATCAACACTACCAGCCAGAAATACTTACCGAGTACGTCATAAGAGGAAACTCCGCCATTCTCAAGTGTTCCATACCGTCGTTTGTGTCCGATTTTGTCCGTGTTGAGTCGTGGATCGATGAAGATGGCAACGAACTTGTCCAATCTGAGAACTACGGTTAGGAGTTGTTGTGTCTATGTTTTCGCTCCCCAAGATCCCTCAACGATCCCATTTTAAATAATAATCCTTATCATCTCGTGTCACACTTTTTTTTAACTTTTTTTTGGATTGTAATACGATGTATGTTTTGCATACATAAGATTATTTTTTATGTGTTTTGCGGTTATATTTTATTGTTGTATGATGTTCTGCTTGCATGAAACGTCTCCTGCGTCCGCATTCCAGTCGTCAACCAGTATTATCAAACAGGTTCAGAGGATGAGTACATCATACGCGGCAATTCGGCCATTGTGAAGTGTAAAATACCTTCGTTCATTGCCGATTTCGTTTACGTCGAAACGTGGCTGGATAGTGATGGCAATGAGTACCACTATCATGAAGAACACGATAGCATTGGTGATTGTTAATGATAGGATTCAGATCCGGAACGTCTTTTCCTTTTCCACTTCCAATATAAAGTTTGCTTTTCGAACGATTTAGAAATTAGTAATTATATTATTTTTCCTATTTTTTTTTGTTATAATCTATTCTCTAATGCTTTATCCCGTGTTTTTTTGGTGTAGTTGTAAATCAGTTCTATCAAACCGACGGTGAAACCGATTACGCTATTCGGGGCAATTCCGCTATCCTGAAATGCAAAGTACCCTCGTTTATTGGAGATTTCGTGTTCGTTGAGGCTTGGATCGATAATGATGGCAATGAGTATCATACGGGAGAGCAGGACTACGGTTGTTTATAACGCTTATTATGAAATTTTAATTTGGATCTCCACGCCTATCCATCAACCTTTCCCCTTTTTGGTGCTGTTTATTCTTGTGTTTTTAGTTCATATTCTAATTGAAGAAATCCTCAGGAAATAATGTCCTGTTTGCGCAGTCTGCATAGTTAATCTTCAAAAGTTTTAAATAGACATGGTTTATTTCATTCCTTTTTGCGTGTTTTCTCCTTTCGAATAGTTGTAAATCAGTATTATGTGACTGAGGCAGAGAATGAGTACATTATACGGGGTAACTCGGCCATTTTGAAGTGTAAAATTCCTTCGTTCATTGGTGACTTTGTTTCGATCGATGCCTGGATCGACGACTCGGGCGAAGAGTACAACCAAGCGACTAATAGCGAACAATTGGGTTAGCAACTTGGGAACACTTTCATCTTTGCAGTAGCTTTCCACTTAAGAATTATCCATGAATATTCCTATTCCGTACCATCATCCTCAGACGTGCATATCTTTAGAACATGTTTTATACTTTTTCAACAGTTGGTTTCATTTGCTTCCCATGAGATATTACTGTCTTGTTAACTACGTACATTTGTTTCTTCGTTTTTTTCCATCGTCCAACTCGATAGTTGTAATTCAAAGCTACGAAGCGGAAGCGGATAACGAGTACGTCATTCGGGGTAACTCGGCCATTATGAAGTGCGAGATTCCTTCGTTCGTGTCCGATTTTGTCGCCGTCGATCTGTGGTCGGATTCCGATGGGAATGAGTACTATCCAGGCGAAAGTGGAGATTATGGTAGTTGGAATTAGACACCCAAAAAGCGTACAAGCTCCTCCCTATTTGTCATTTGTTCCAAGTTCCTTTTGGTTGTCATGTTTCTTTAAAAATAGAAGCTCTACAAAATTAGCAATGAAATTAGTTATTTCTTATTGAAGTTACATTCTTATCTTAAATCTTTAAACCAAAAAAAGGTTAATTTTCATTTACATTACTTTATTCAGTTGTGCATCAGCACTACCAGATCCGTGTGAATGATGAGTTCGTATTGAACGGCAATGCGGCCATCCTGAAGTGCTTGGTACCGTCCTTCCTGCAGGATTTTATAACAATCGAATCGTGGGACATTGACGATCAAACAGTCATGATCGATGCGGAAGAATCGACCATGGGTTGGTAGTTATTGTGCATTCATCGACCATGAACTAATAACTGATAATCCCTTCCTTCACACAATAGTTCCCCGTACGGCAATGTCCTATGTTGATAGCAATACACGATTGAGATGATTTCTATTGAGACTCAGTACAATATTTTCTAGCATTTCAATTATCAAACTTATTCAATTTCGATTAGGAGATGTACTTTAGTTTCGAAGAGTGTGACATAATGTGTTTATATTTTCCCATAATTCAATTCTCACTTGTCCTCCCAGTGGTCCATCAGTACTATCAAACGCGGCTAACGGATGAGTTTGTGCTGAACGGCAATGCAGCCATCTTGAAGTGTTTAATTCCATCATTTATTTCCGATTTCGTGTTCGTTGACGCTTGGCTAACGGACGATGGTGAAGAGTATCTTCCCATCACGGATGGTGGTTTTGGTAATTTAACCTTTAAGATTTGCTCTCTATTTGAGCTTGTTTCCGCTCTGTAGAATCTTCTTCGTTTGTAATATGTCTGTCTCCAAAGATCCTGGAATGTCCTGACATTCTCCCGTTTTTTGGTCCTCCGCTTTACAGTAGTCAAGTAAATATATCTTGAAGAGGGATTTAAGGAATAATATCCACTTACATTGGCACCAGTTTAATAGTTTTTCTTTATCCTTTAATTTCCGTTTGTTTTTGTTCAGTGATCCACCAATTCTACAATACCCGAGTCATCGACGAGTACGTCTTGAATGGTAATGCAGGCATTTTAAAATGTTTGATACCATCGTTTGTGTCGGATTTCATAAGCGTCATCGGCTGGTTGGCTGACGATGGTACCGAAATTGAGCTTAATGAATCAACCGGTACGGAATATCGAATATACAATGTGTTATAAAATTAGCCCCTTTGGTAGTGATTAATCCTTTCCCTTCCGTGTAATTCTTACAGTCGTATACGGTTGTGTTACTTTAAAGATATTTTTGCGTTTCGCAACGAGATTAGGGATATTTTTAGCAATTCTTTGAAACAAATATATTGCGTTATTGTCTTGTGACGAATAGCACAATTTCGGTTTGCTTATTGAGTGTATTTTTTCTTATTATGGTGACGAGCTGCCACACGAGTTGTAGCTCTTTCTGCCATATCAGTATCTTCGGTGAATTTGAATTTGAAAATCTGCCAAGAAAACGTGTCCTGATTTCTGTCACATAGATCTCTCGATAAATCCAGAAGCATGAGATCGTAGTAGCTCGCGTGAGCTACCTCTTTCCGGTTTTTATACCTTCACCGATTCCACTAGAAATGATCTTCTTTTTTTCCGATCGAATGAATCCAGAAACTCTCAACTTGTTGCTTACTTCCAGTTGTAAATCAATACTACGAAGCTCAGGTGTACGATGTGTTTGTGATCCGCGGTAATACTGCCCTGTTCAAGTGCCAGATACCGTCCTTTGTGGCCGACCATGTAGAGATAATCGAATGGACAGCAACGGATGGCACTAGTTTCAAGAAGGATGGATCGTTTGGTAATTTTTTTTCAAATAAATTATTTGCTTTGTGTTCAATTGCAACCGGTAACGGTTGCGAATTTCCTACCATTTTTTTTTGAAACATTTTTCTTAGTTTTGCTCTCGGTTTGAAATTTCTGATACACAGCTTAGACAAAAAAAAACCTTGAAGAGATGCGTTTAGGATGTATTTTGTGCGATTATTACTTTTATTTTACACATAAATTGATCTCTTGTTATTTTTCTTTTAAGTTTTATTCGCATTTCAAGTTTATTTTTTTGTTTTTTTGCACTTTTTTGTTTTCCCACTTCCTTATCCTTCTCCAAAGACTCCACGGGCCTCACGGCCTACCATCTCCTAGCGATCCTTCTTCCCAATAGCTTGTAAGGTAGATCGTAAGTTCGTGATCCACTTGAAATTCATTTAATCTAGCTGAATATTCTCCAATTCCTCGACGAATTTCTCGAGAGAAGGAAGAAAATCAATATGGTGTGAGTTTATATTTTTAAAACAGGTGGCTTTTCTACATCATTTTAATGGAAATTCAATTTTTGCATCTCTGTTTTGTATTATGGGCAGGTGTTTGCAATGTCTTATACGAAAGGTTTGGGGAATGTTTGTGTTTTGCTTTTCCTTAACCATCATCATCGTCTTCATCGTCGTTACCGTACAGTGGCAGCATAATATGTTGTGATGAAAGTTTCATGCCTGTGTCGTAGTCGAATTCGTAAGATCGAAGGTGATCTTGAATACTTCGTTCCGTCCGCACACGATTCGTTGCGTTGCGTGCGGTTCCGAAAGGCGATCTCTTCCCACTGATGGCCCCGTTTATTCAATCTATCCAATCGTTGCAGCTGTGTTATGCTTGATGTAAACAAGTCTCTACCCACCGACCAGCTCTAGTCTCCGGCTCAAGATTGCCCGTTGGGAGTTTGAAAACAAAAAAAGAAAATTTTGTTCAAACACCAACGTTGAAACAACTCCGGTTGAATTTTGCTCAGTTGCTACGGTTAACTCTCGGTTTGGTGGCAACATTTGGCAAACATGTGTTGCTTTTTCGTGAATTAAAACTGACTCACTGTCACCCGTCCGATTTAGCGAGACATGTTGGGTTGGATGAAAGAAGGGAAGATTGAAATGATAATAGGTTTTGTTTGTTTGAGTTTTTGTTTTTTCGTTGCTTTTTGCTGTCATTCCGCATGACGCGAGGATGCGAATTTGATGTGCACAGAAACAGAAATGGAAGCGCTTATAATTTATGTACATTTTGTGTTCCGGCGCCCTAGTGTTTGTGACACGCCGTGATCGTCGGTTATGATGAAGCGTGGTTTCGTTCATTGTTTTTTTCATGATCGTAAAACGACCGTTACATTGCAATTTGCAAATCGCGCTGAGTGATTTGAAATTCGTTGCTTTTGTTTCGCAAATGTCGTTTTGTTTGAATTTAAAATTTTAAGATGAAGTATTTTGTGCTCTTGATACATTTGGGGACATTTTTTTTATTAAATGTTTTAGTTAAAAGAAAAAATTAAGCTATGAAATTGAAAATAAGAAAATATCTTTAAAGTTGGTGTAATTTAATTATTTTTCCAATATTAAATTTTTGTGTGTAATTTTCCTGATTTGAATTGTTAAATGTAGAAAATATTGTTAAAATAATTTTATTTAAATGTATCCTTCTTTTGAATTATGAATAAATATTGGAAATAAAAGTTTTTCTCATTATTTTTCTTTTGGATTAGGAGTACACCACGCTAAATACTTCCATTTTATTTGTTATTCAAACCAACACACACATACACAGTTGGAATTTTATATTAAATACAATCTCATTCACGACAACCGTGTCCCAGTTTCTGGCGGGAGTTTTTGTGTGTGTGTATGTGTTTGTTTGTCCCAGTGGAGTGAAGAGATTCACCCATTTGCTAGTGAGGGAGGTCCTTGGGAAATTTTCGCGCCCAAAACATTACCCAACGGATGCGCATGCGCCACCACTGAGTGTTGCCATAGTAGCATAGAAGTAATCGATTCGTAAAATGTGCTTGCTACTGCCTTTCCTTTCGTAGTCCCTGGTCGGGATCGGGAAGGACCGGGAGGAACTACAGCATCATGGTGTACAGGGCGGGGGGTGTTGTCACTAGGGCACTCACCACGTTTTTTGCGGTTGCCATGGTACTGGGTGGAACTCACGCTTACAAATCAAAATACAACGGCCGTTACCCGTTCAACCGGGGCCGTTTTTGGTCTGACAGGCAACAGGTTGTGAGGCGTGTTTGCCCACTATCGTTTTGAGTGTGTAGGATGAAGTCCTGGACTCTGAAGTGTGGCTTTGTGCAAGTACGTTGGTGTGAACCGTCACACCGTACCTTACTATTGACGGTTCACGTTTCCACCGTGCGGCACATGCTCAGAAACGATGACGGCTTTCTTCTACATTCATCCAGCCACCGCGATCGGTTCGCGAAGCATTTTGTTGTCGGCTGACACTGGTGAAGCCACACCGGTCTATGGCGCGCAAACCGGGAAAGGTTACGACACGCTCGTAAAAGCACGTGCTTTTGAAGCTGGCCACATGGATTTGTCCTGTATCCCCATTTTGCCATGTGGTACCGTGGTGGTTCAATGAACCAGGTCGGGTTTTTCTTAGCCGAATGTAGTTCCGTTTTGTTTTTGGATTTATGTCGGCAAACGTGTAACAGAAGTATGAAAAAAGTAAATAAATTTCACAGCTGCTAACGTACGACGATTAAATGACGACGATGATGTTTACAGAAAGGTTTCCCGCCTTTTGCAATTTACGTGTGATTTAAAAAAAAATGGCCACATTTTGTTTTGCTTTTATTATTATTTGTAACTATTGTAGTTTAGTTTTCATTCTTCAAGTGTCTTTATTAAAGAATAGAAATAGGTTTTAAGAATATTTTACTCCACTAGATGTAATAAATGAATTTCAAAGGATCCGAACACAAACTAGAGCATAATTAGAAAGATGTGTAACAAATAAAACTGTTCTCACAAAATGTGATCCCACAGTGCTGACCATTTTGCTGCAATTATGTTACGTTATTTTTAACTTCACGTGTTTTTTCACACGGCTTGCATTCTCTTCTGGTAACATAATCCGGCTACCCAAAAACGGCATGTTGTGGTCTATTTTTGGATGTTAAGAAAACAGTCCTATTTGTTTCCATCCGAGTTAGTAGGGCAATAGTGTTGATACGAATCGTATTTGGATTAAAAAAGCGATATTGAAATTTGGGGAAGAAAATGTATTGTCTATGCATTTTTTTATTTATTCAATCCCCAAAAATCGTAAACTCAGAGATAAGCGATTCTTATCGGTACACCGGATGAGTCAGTGATGGGTATTTCTTTTCTTCTTTGATGCAGTTTTTCGTATGCTTAGCAATTATTTGAATTTTGTAAAAATTACACTCTCAAACTAGAGTTAATAGGTTCCATATTTTTTTATTTTCCATTGCTTTTACAATAACTTTAAAACTCCTCGTCTTTTGGACACTACAAACCTTAGGTCTTGGAGCTGTCATTTGACATTTCAAGACTAAATCGATACTAGCTTTCCAAACAAAATGGCGAATGAGACTTGGTATAAGTTCTCTCTTGTGCGAAGACCTACGCCACTACCAATAAATTATTGAAAAATCTTACTAATTTCTAGAAAAAGGGAAATTCTAAATAAAAAAATTTGATGTTAGAAGCGAAAAGAAAAATAAACCAACAACTCTTTACTGTATTATTGAAGTTCTTAAAATATACAGGTTCTAATTGTTTCTAAAAACAAGAATCTCAAAAACGTTACTGCATCGAAGTGGAAAAGAACAACACATTGCTGTTTTCCCCAACGGCGGCGGATACTCGCGCATAAGATTTGATCGGACTCTGCCGACGATTCATTTGCATACAAGCAACAGAAACAAAACGGTCTAGCAGTACCAGCACGGAAGAAGCGTGCATGCTGGTGATGGTCGACGACGAATTCCAGCCATAATGTGATGTTAATGTTTACACACGCGATGTAGAGTTATGTTGGGCTGTGTGGAGTTGTATCAACGAATTGCTTGACCAACGCGCACCACACGCGCCTCCCAGACGATGACAGCCAACTAAATAGAGTTGTCGTGCGTGCGTCTTGCTTCTGTTGCGCTGCATTGTGTCGTCAGCGGTTTTCGGATGCGGAAACGCCTGAGACCGGAGGGAAGAAGAAAAAAAGAACTCTCCAAAACGATTGCCGTTCGTGCTCTGCCGTAGTTAATAAAAGGGGGCATAGATTCCATTGGCCCAACATGATGGCGGCACACCGTCAGTGTCAAGTTGCGGTTGCGGAAGATCAACCAAAATAGGGAGCAAACGTACGGTGTCTCCCACCCGCACTAAACACCGGGTCACACCCCGTTTATGTTCGTGTGTGTGTGTGTGACTGTGGGTTTTTAGACATGTTGCTTCCCTTTTATGATGGAGCAAGAAATGGATGGTTCGTTTTGTAGCATAAATTATCTTCTCCGTAGCTTATCTTTATTAGAACACAAGCAGTTTAACACTAACGATATGGAGAGAGGTGCAACGGAAAGGAATGTGCGTTCCAGTGCACGCTCTGTTGTCCCTGCAGGTTAATTTCCTAGAAAAATCATAACCATCCCATCGTGTAGAATGAGTGTGAAAATGGGACGAGCAAGATAAATATCGCTACAAAACGAACCAAATGTCAACCCGCTTGTCCGTGGTGGAAGTCTTCGCCGTACTTTTCTCCCTGTTGAATATCGCCGAGTGTGCCGTCTCCATGGTGGAGTGGAATTGATATGCATGTTCGTAGTTAAGATGCTGTATCTTGTTGTGTATTTTCTAACCAAATGTCTTCTTTATCTTCCCCATCAACACATCTCCACGAAAAACATGGTAGATGGTAAATACATGGTGCTACCCTCCGGTGAGCTACATATCCGTGAAGTTGGACCTGAGGACGGTTACAAGAGCTACCAGTGCCGTACGAAGCATCGTCTTACCGGCGAGACACGGCTTTCGGCCACCAAGGGACGATTGGTGATCACAGGTAATTTGCAGCAGGCCACGCAGAAGCATGCGTTGGTTAAATGCTTGTCCAGCATCACTTCGGACATTGCACACCACCAAACGATTGCATCTAGCCACCGGCAAAGAAGTAGCTAAAAGTCGTTATATCTGGCAGGATGGATCTGGGTCTCTTTGAATTTTATCCAAAGCATTATCCAAAGAAATCTTTTAACAAAGTTTATAATGCAGAGCACGATCATTCAAATGTCTGAGAGATGAAGTCTGCCTTCGTCTTTCTGGATGCCTTTGCCGGTAGTTTGTGCTTCGTTTTGGGATGCTACGGAATAATGTAAAGCAGTCTCACTCGCATCACCATCGCTACTAAATATGACGGCTATTTTATCACTGTACCGCACTCGGATCGGATATATTAAACACAATACGTTATATCCAGAGTATAATGAAACCATCATTGGTATGCATTGGATCACTCGTAGCACAGCACAACATGGCTGATCGGGCGATCTGATCGCCTCTTAAGCCAAATTGATCACCACCACCACTGTAGCACTGCTTCGCGCGTTCGGTAATTTAATCCTACGAGGGATACGCGATATCTCGCACACAACTAACACTTGCACTGGATCCTCTGACACGATCCTCTCGGTAATGGTAGAGCTCAGCTTCAGTATAAAGTGCGCACAACATTCAAATTTCAAACAAGCGGTTTAAAGTTTGCTCACGTACCGAGCAAACGAAATTAAGTCGATCAGCAGTTGATAATTGATGGTTTTTTGTACTAATTAATTGTGTGGAAGAAAGGATAAGGATGCTTCAAACAGTATCTTATGTATCTGAATGTTTTGTAATGTATGATCATTAATTTATACGTGCTTTTGTTGAATACGATCTGATCTCATGTTGTTGATGTGCTTTAAATGAGTTTCCAGCAGAAGATCGTTAAGAGACAGTGCTTTAAATAAAAAATGTCTTTTGTTGTAATTTATTATGAACAATACCTTTTCACAAAGCAGTTTTGTATTTTTTATGAATTAGTTTTGATAAATAATTTAATTAATATGTTGTGCGGGATGGTGTGATGCTCAAGAATTGTGATGCTTTACATTATTTTTCCAATTGTTTGACTGTATTCCGAAGTGGTGCTAGCATTATGTCGTAAGTGTTTGGAAACGTGATCGCGTTCGCTTCCTGGCCAATCAGACCCATCACTTTGCGCGCTCCCCTTTTTAAATGGTGATGTTGGTTGCACACTCCACATTCGATCACGTACTATTTATATATCATCATGCTTCCAATCACTTGCTAATAAATCATCCGTCATAAAAGTAATAAAACCAAATTCCATCGACCTTTTTTTTTGCGTCCACGAGTGTTGTCCGTGTCGCACAACAAAAACAAAATCCACCAAAAAATGTGTAACTAAAATATGCAAAACTAATAACGTTCATGTCCATGAGTGTTATCATATTTGTTTCCATTTCCGTTGTTTTGTTCATGCTGTGAATTAATCTTTCTTATGCGATGTTAAAACAAAAAATGCAAAACATGAATAATGTAGCATTTGTTTCTATGTAACGTTCATGGAATTTGCGCTCGTTAACGATAAGCGATGGTTTCAGCTTTCAATTCAATCAGTTGTATATAAAATCATTCAAAAGCTTGCTATTAGATTCAGTTCAAGTAAAGATAAATAAGTATACATATTAATTCATTACCAGCTCAAACAAAAAGTCAATTAGAAATTCAGTAATAAAAGTAATTATTTATTATTCATACACATTAAAGTAAACGCTTGAAAACATTAATATTTATTTGATTTGTTCCCAACAAGTGATGATATAAGCGGTAACAAGTTTTTCAGCGCTTGTATACCACTCATATCGTAGCTAGAATGGAGAAGCCTAGTGGTTTGATGGTAGAGTTGCGGGCCTTCATACGACAAGCCGTATACAAAATCTTATCCGGACCGTTACTCCAAAAATATTCATATTACAATTTGATAAATTTATATTGTATTTTAATGTTATTTATAAATAATAATTCATTAAAATATGTAATTTGCTTCGTGTATTTAGGAAAATGTCTCGTTTGAGTATTATTCTCAAGATTAAAAAAAAAAATAAACATGTTTATTTATGGTACCGATTTATTGCAAATGTTTGAGTAACATTACATATTTTGAAGCAAAACATATAAAAAAATGTACAATATAAAAAAATCTCTAAACTGACACTAATCGAAAGCTGAACAAATATCTCGATCGTTAAGTTGATGCGCGTTTTAGTTTACTTTTATGACGTTGATGATCGCTGGATGACAAAATGAGCGATAAAAAAAATGAGAGCACAAAAGCTTATTTTGTTGTCATCTTCATAACAATAATAAAAATCAAAACAAATTGCCTGAATGTTGGGATAGGGTACCCTGTGTTGCGTGTAGAAGAAAGAATAGTTGTTTTGCGCTGGTCCGGGCTGTTAGGCCCGTTTGACGAAGATTTATAAGCAAATAGATTATATTTTGTTGATACAAACTAAAACCCGAATGGAAGAAATAGGTGTCTCAAATCAGATCGCTCGAGTTTTAACATATTTGTGTGTTACCAACAAAAAAAAAAACCCAAATAATGGTACGAATGTACGCGTCGGAAAAGGAACTGGTCAACGGTTATGACATTTTGTGCTACTAACCGCGCTTCAAGTCATTGTCCCGGTGCATGGTGTGTCACATGGAGAAAGAGGAATTAATTTCCGTTGCAATCAAAGGGTGAAGAGCGTTTACCACCAACACAATGATCACTGGCTCGCTGCATCTGCCACATATGGTTTTTTTTTGCACTAATAGGTACTTTGAGTTTAGCACAATTAATATTAACTAACATACACGCCGACAGCAAGCCGACGAATGCTGGACGAGTGAGATAATCGTGCGTGTACAGCACACAGCAGCGGGCTGAGAACAACCCGTTTAATTCAGTACGTGCGTGGCACAATTATTTCAATCTTCTTTTTCCCTCCCCACTTTTAGAACCACTTGGTAGGGTGTCTCCCAAGCTAGACTCCACTTCCAAGATCGTGACGGCAGAAGTAAGGCATGGTAATACGATCGCCTTACTTTGCTCTGCTCAGGGTTACCCGATAGCCGTTTTTAGGTAATGTTTCTTTAGTATTTTTTTAGCTTTCTACGATTGCAACATGGTCGTGTTCCTTCCGAACCTGTCGTGTTGTGGTCTAAGCGCAGGGTACATTGTTCTCAAAAGCGTATGGCAACAGCAATGTGATGTGTACTATCCAAACGAATGTCTAACGAACGAGTGCTCTAATGTCAGCTCTTCACTACGGATGACATTAATCCGGTTTCTTGTATCACTTTGCTACCAGAACCACTAGCGAGCGTTGCGCCACGACTGACCACCGGAGACAAAAGCCGAAATGTTGACATCAGAGTAGCGCACAACATAACACTGCTATGTCCGGCACAATCCTTTCCGGTGCCTGCATTTAGGTGAGCCTGTCAGATGAAGTGTCATTTTTCACCTGCATCAGAAAAAAAAGAAGTTTTAAGTGTGAAGAGTTCACGTTTCCTCCTTGCATAGCGTGGCGTTAAATTCCTTCCTCCCAAAGGTCAGGTTATGTTAGGAAATTTGTTTCTACAGTTGGTACGTCTCAAGAAGAATTGGCAATAAATCGAACACATGTAGTTGCATTGCATTAGACGAGGTTTTTTGGTAAATTGTTTTTTCACCGTTTTCCTATAGAACCTATTGGCAGTGTTGCACCACGGCTAACATCCGGTGATGCGATGCGAGTACAGGTGGAACGCTCTATTGCCAACATTACATTGCTCTGTCCGGCACAATCATTTCCAGTACCTGCCTTTCGGTAAGCACGAATTTTATCTGCTAGCCCAATATCCCAACATTTAGAACAGGATCCCCAAAAATGGCATTTATTATACAATGTTATACTTGATGTCTTGGTGTGCTACAGAACCGGTAGGCAGCGTTGCACCCAGACTAACATCCGGCGACGAGAGTCGAAAGCTGCTCGTCCAAAGAGATGCAAATGTAACGATGCTCTGTCCGGCACAGTCGTTTCCGGTTCCAGTGTTTAGGTAATGAGGGCAGAACACACAAATACTTGAGAATTTTCGTACCAAGAAAGGGAAGATATTCCAACATTCTAACAGCTTGTGAGTAGGTTTAGCTGAATAGGATTGCGATACAGTGTTACCCGTTTTTTTTATTTGACACTTTCAGAACCGGTCTCTAGTACCGCACCTAAAACTCCCTCACTGACACAGAAACCAATTTTTGCCGATCCGAACAGTGATCTAGCATTGTTGTGCTTGGCTCAAGGCTTTCCGGCTCCTAATTTTAGGTGAGAAATAAGGAGATATTGAAGAACAATCGATAGAGATATCATTCTTATCTGCAATTCTTCTGACAATTTGTTTTGATTAGCTTTAAACCTAGTTTGCTTAATAATCTGCAAACGAATTGGTTAATATTGGTTAAATTATTAATTTTCTTTAGAACCGATCGGTGCTAAACCTCCGGTACTGTCGGTGGATAGTAAAAAAATTTGGATGGAACGTCGAATGAACACCAGCGTAGTGTTTTTCTGCCCTGCTCAGGCGTACCCGGTAGCTTCATTCAGGTTAGCATTACACTAATGCTTGATTTGTTTCGTTTTTGTAACCATGCTCGTTATAGGATTTGAGTACTAAAGCTCATTACCCTATTTCTTATGTTTAGAACCGATCGGTAGTAAATCCCCATCGTTCTCCAATGATGCCGTTACGGTTGCGGTCAAAGCTGCAGGGAATTCAAGTACCGCATTAACATGCCAAGCCCAAGCATTCCCAGTGCCGGTGTTCAGGTAGTTAGGACACGTGACTAGAGATTATCTTATACCAACATTTAGGATTTTACGTCATACGCCTAGGGCAAGTGTGATTGATGCGACATTTTATCTTCAATCAATCAATTTCTCACAGAACCGATCGGGAGTAAAGCTCCGTCTCTTTCGTCGGAGGCGATCGCTGTTGTAAGAGCGGCTTCTAACGCCACAATGGCTTTATTGTGTCAGGCACAGGCTTTCCCAGTTCCAGTGTTCAGGTATTTTGGGGAGAAAAAAATATGTTAATCACTTGTCTATGTAGCCTAGTATTGCGTAAAAAAGGTGTGCCCATGTTGATTCACTCGTTGTAGAACCTATCGGAAGTAAGGCTCCTTCGTTTTCTACTACCGTGATCACGATCATGATGACACGGATGAACAGCAGTGTCGCGTTGCTATGTCAAGCGCAGGGTTACCCGACACCCGTATTCAGGTAGGCACAAGCGCCTATAAATTTAATTAAAATGTTTTAAGGTTTTGTCTTTTGGAAAGACGCTCCATTAATTCTTCCCCATTTCGTGTGTGTTTTGTTAACTTAGAGCCGATTGGAAGTAAATCACCTTCCTTTTCGACGGATGCTATGGCATTTGTAAAAAATTCTGTTAATGGAACGGTGGCTTTGCTTTGTCAGGCACAAGCATTTCCCGTCCCTATTTTCAAGTAAGTTGTACGTCTTAATTATCACAAAGTTCATTGTTAGGTTACTTATCCCAAAACATAAAGGCATGATTGAGGTATGATTTGATCAAAAATCGTATTGATTGTGGTGAATTGTTTGAATTCTTCACTAGAACCAATCGGAAGCAAGGCTCCTTCGTTTGGGTCGAATATTATGACATATTTGGATATTAGCGAGACTTCAAGCGTGGGTTTGTTATGTCAAGCTCAAGCATACCCAGTACCGATATTCAAGTAAGTGCAGTGTATCCTATCCCAAAGTTTACGTTAACAAAATAGTGAAGATTCGGTTTTGATTAAAATATATCATTTTCCAATGATCGCTCACGTAGAACCGATTGGCAGCAAGGGACCGTCGTTTGCTACACATTCTATGAACTACGTGGATAGCTTGCTAAATCAGACTGTTGCGCTGCTGTGTCAAGCTCAGGCGTATCCTGTCCCAGTATTTAGGTAGGCACCTTCAACAGGGTACCTTGACAATTTAGGCAGTTTGAAGAAATTCATTCTATTTACTTTTAAATGTTACGCTTACAACAACGTAGAACCGGTGGGATTTAAGCCTCCTAGCTTCAATAATGACGCTTCACAGTTTGCACTGTCGTGGGATATTGGAACGCGTGTTACGCTACTCTGCAATGCCCAAGCTTTTCCAGTACCGATCTATAGGTAATGCTCTGTTTCAAGTTCTGAAGTTAGATTACAAACAGTGGTACCCATTTCTTTTCTGGCATAGTAAACTCGTTTCTATAATAATAGCGTTGGGTATGCTATATTTCTTTCACGACTGAAAAAAAACTAGAGCCCGTCGGATTTAAGGCACCTTCCTTTAGTAACGATGCGGCTTTGTTCATATCTTGCGTTGAAGCTGGAGAACGGCTCACCTTACTATGCAACGCACAGGCATTTCCCGTCCCGGTGTATCGGTAAATTTGAGTGATTATTAATTTCCCTACCTACCATGTGCATACCATTTCTAGAGCCTATTGGATCGAAAGCACCTACATTTGCTTCCGACGAGAATAGTAGATCATACACAAAGATGAGCGATCATAGTTTAGCTCTTTTCTGTCAGGCACAAGCATTTCCAGTTCCCATTACTAGGTAGGTTTTATACTAATTGGGCGATGCTTTATTGGTGTACTTTTACGGTTTATAAAAGTTAAGGAATCTTGAGCACTCTAATCTCTTGGATGATTTCTTGCCTTCATAAAGCATAAAACTGTGTTTCATAGCACCTTAAAGTATAGAAATAATATTATTGTCATACGTTTTTGGATGGCAAAGAACTATTTTTAATGTATCGCTAGAAACCCTGTGATATTGAATATCTAGCAAGTCTTCAGGCGATCTGTGAATTCAGGCGATTTACTCAATTTTCACAAACGCAGGTTGTGTTTTACGAAAACGGTTTTATTAATTATTTGTATTCTATATCAGGGTAGCCTAAACTTCAATGTTCAGGATTGTTTATAAAAGGTCGATAAATATGTTATATTTTCCTTGTTTTGCAGAGCCAATTGGTTCAAAAGCTCCAACATTTCCTTCTGACGCTCGTAGCATTACGTACAATAAACCAAGCAGCACGAGTCTAGCACTGTTTTGCCAAGCGCAAGCATTTCCAGTACCAATCAGTAGGTACGTCCTCATTAAAGATCATTGTTAAAGCGCAATCCTATCCTAACATGGTGATTTATGGAGAGGACATTTACAGATAGTTCACAGTTAGCTTGGTTACTTTTTTTTCTTGCAGAACCGATCGGCTCAAAACCACCAACGTTTAATTTTGACTATAAGAAACTTTATTTCGTTAAGCCAAGCAACACAAGCATTGCACTGTTTTGTCAGGCACAGGCGTATCCAGTACCGGTGACCAGGTAGTAATCCCATCTTCATTCCTCTCATTCGGGCACTATTGGTTTTGATGGCATAAATGCCAGGTGGATATCAGTAAGATAATATTTTAATATCTTTCCTAGAACCGATCGGTTCCAAGGCACCGACGTTTTCGTTTGATTCGAAAACGTTTACCTTTATGAAGCCGAGCAATACGAGCGTTGCACTGTTCTGTCAGGCTCAGGCTTATCCGGTTCCAATCACAAGGTAATACTATCGCTCATTCCAACAAATCTCAGGCAGTTTAGTTACAGATTAATAGCAGGTTGTGATTTTCACGACACATTGTTTCTCTCCGTTTAAGAACCAATTGGGTCAAAAGCGCCCACGTTCCCGTCCGATTCCGGAACTAGTTCTTTTAAAAAGCCTGCAAATTCTACGATCACGCTCTTATGTCAGGCACAAGGGTTTCCTGTTCCGATAACCAGGTAAAAACCCCCACTTCTTCAGGCATTTTGTTTTGGTTAAGAATCATTAATGTTCATCCTGGTGTCCACAAGAATGTAAGATCCTATTATATTTTGGCTAGAACCGATTGGTTCGAAGGCTCCCAGTTTTTCATCTGCATCAAGGACGAGTTCATTTGTTGAACCTAGCAGTGCAAGTTTGGCCCTACTCTGTCAAGCTCAAGCATTTCCAGTTCCAGTAACAAGGTAACCCAAATGAAGAAACAGTATTCAGGCAGTTTGGGAATATCTTAAGGGATAGTTTTACAGGTTTTATCTAACACTGTGCATCAATTTTGTTCTACAGAGCCCATCGGATTGAAGGCTCCTACATTTTCTTCCTCTTCCCTAAGTAGTACGTTCAAGTTGCCGAGCAATGCAACTATTGCTTTATTTTGTCAAGCTCAGGCATTTCCCGTGCCGATTACAAGGTAACTCCCATTATCTGGTATCCTCACCAACATTCAGGGTTAAAAGGTTTCGTAGGTGGATAGTTTATTGTTTTTTTTTCTACTGATTGTTTTCATATGTGTTAGAACCTATCGGACTGAAGGCACCATCTTTTGCAACAGCACTATTAAGTGGATCATTCAAGTATCCTAGCAATACTACATTCGCGTTGTTCTGTCAAGCTCAGGCTTTTCCGGTTCCAATTACAAGGTAGGCTGGTAATAGCAGGTCGTTTACTTTGGTAGCTCTACTTTGCAGCATATCGGGCAATTTGTGAAGATAGTACGTTAGATTTTAGACGTGAGATAGTTCAATTTTGATTCATTTAATGTAACACCTCAGAACCTATCGGACTGAAGGCACCGTCCTTTTCCACCACCGCTCGTAGCAGTTCTTTTGTAGAGGCCAGCAATAGGACTTTGGCTCTGTTTTGTCAAGCTCAAGCATATCCGGTCCCCATTACAAGGTATGTGAGTGATTGACTTATCAAGTGAATTAGCCGCATCCACGTTCAGGCAATATTGTACTTGTTTCAGAATTACCTATATTCTGAGCTTCATCAATTTCATCAATCATATTTTTAACTTTTTCGGCTGTTTTATAATAGAACCGATCGGATCTAAGCCTCCGACGTTTTCAACTGACTCCAAGATTAGCATGTTTGTTAAACCGAGCGACTCAATTGTGGCATTGTTCTGTCAAGCACAGGCATATCCGGTACCAGTGACAAGGTACAATAAATATTTACTACCTGTTACCTTAAGTTTCAACATTTAGGCAAATTACTTCTCCAACTATTAGTTATTAGAGAAATAATTCTTCTTGAGAAATGAACAAAAAAATAATTTATTTTTGTATATTTACGCAATGGATTAGAACCGATCGGATCAAAGGCTCCCACATTTTCGTCCGATTCAATGGGGAGCATCTTTAGACGGTTTAGAAATACAAGCTTTGCCCTGCTGTGTCAGGCACAAGCTTACCCAGTGCCGATTACTAGGTTAGTGTTCAAAGCCACAATATATTGTCGATGTATCAGGATATTCGTTCGACAAGCTCTATCATCCCCTCATATGAATCAAAATTAAAAATGCACAGAATTGATAGTAAGCATCACGCAACACATATCGCCAACATCAAAACTACGTCTATTCGCGCAGATTTGCTCACTTGTCGTTTTATATTGTTTATTAAATTTTTCTCCGGCTCCCATCGACACAGAACCCGTCGGTTCCAAACCGCCAACGTTCTCGTCGGAATCAAAGGGAAGCATTTTCGACAAATCGGCTAACAGCAGCTTTGCGTTGCTCTGTCAGGCCCAGGCGTTCCCGGTTCCAATAATGAGGTAAGCGCGCGTGAAACAACACAGGACACAATCAGCAATGCTTATCACGATCACTCTGTTCGTTCGGTAGCACACGAAACAAGACGTATAAACTGAAGTGAATAACCAAAATGGAAGGCGACATTGGAATATGGCCACAAGAAATACGTACAATGAAACCAAATTCCTGCAATGAAATTTATCAAAAATGCGAGTCATGCGGTCATGCTCGTCGATTTGTAACACTTCTATGTAGATAAGCATAGCTGTAACATTCGCTTTTTTTATTTTATTTTATTTTTTTTTGGTTTTGTTATCAGCATTCCTTACGTTACATTATCCCTGTTGTTTTGGGTAACCTGCTCGAATCTTTCTCTTACACTCTCTTCTTTCTTTTCCCGCAGAACCTGTCGGCAGTGTTGCACCGAAAATTTCCGGGGACCGCCTTCAGGAAATGCGTGTAACAAGTGCGCAGGATTTTGCAATACTCTGTCTTGGGCAAGCCTTTCCAACGCCGGCCTTCAGGTGATTGCTGATAAGTGCTTTGATTTTGATTGCGTTGTGTCTTGTTTCCGTTTTTCCGTTAACGTGATTAACTTGCAGGCGCATCAAATTCTCTGTGTGTGTGTTTTGAGATATTAAAGAACCGAGCACAGGACGTATGCTTATTTTCATCCCCGTTTCTGCGTTTTGATGTTGGCGATCATTTGATTTGAGTAACAGTGATTTCTTCTGTTTGTTAACGTTTGTTTTGCACCGAAGCAACTTATGCTTTTAACACCATACGCTACCATTAATACCACATTCAGCCGGTTGTTGAGATTTTTGTTGAGGAACAGAAAACGGATTGAATAGGGCGGAATTATCAGTTATTTGTATTTTAATCTTTTAGAACCAGTAGGAAGTGTTGGACCTAAAATATCCGGTGGACGACTGCAGGAATTGATCGTGGAAAAGAATACGAGCTTTGCATTACTATGCCTAGCACAATCCTTTCCGGTGCCGGTGTTTAGGTAATAAAGATCCTTTACAATCGTGGCTTTGATCGGTGTGTTCGTTGGAGGCAATTTGTTTTGATACGCTAAACATTACAGCGAAACAGTGTGATCTGACTCATACTGACAAATGGTTACATTCATTCTATCGTTAGAACCTGTCGGCAGTGTTGCACCAAAAATAGCTGGCCATCACTTGCAAGATTTAATGGTTAAGGCCGAAGATGATTTTGCCATACTCTGTCTCGGACAATCCTACCCGACGCCCAATTTTAGGTATGGTCGTTTTATAATACGTCTAACGTCTTACGTCTAAACAACGTCTAACGTCGTTACGTTTAACAGGCATACTGAATATCCCAACGATGAGGTTTTAGGTTTTACGTTCTATAGATCTAAAGACATGCATTTAATAATTTCCTCGGTTTGTAACATCTGTCCAGAACCGATTGGGAGCGTTCCTCCGAAAATATCTGGAGGACTATTGCAAGAAATGAAGGTGAAAATTGGTCAAGATTTTGCCATCCTCTGCTTGGGTCAATCGTTTCCAATGCCAAGTTTTAGGTAAGCGATAAGTATAGACCACTCTTGGACAGTGTATGTGTGTCATTAATATGTGTGACACTAGCTGCAAACGATGAATTGCGGATAATTTTGCAATTACACCTTTGTGTTATCAAGGTTAATTATAACGCTTATTTATTAAAAATAAATATAATAAATTTCAGATTATTGGTAAGTATGGAGTAATGAAAGTAAGATCACTGCGAAATTATTATAAAATAGCATATTATATTAAAAAACACACACATTTAAATTATTAGTTTTGATTGTTACATAAAATTCCAAAAATGAGGATCCTGATCTTGTTCCGAAAATCTCCATTGTGATCTTACTTTCATTCTCTTGCAGGTAATTATTTAGCTTTAAAGTATAGAACATACTAGGGCTAGAACTGATCGTCTTACTAGGATAAAAAAGAAGATTTTCATAAACCAAAGTACATATATCATAAGCTATATTCCATAGTCATTTGAGCTTATTTGTTAAAATTTCTTGTGTGCTATTCATTGAGTGTCACTATCTTTGATAGTTTTCATTTTGTTTCAATTGTGTTTTGTTACGCTTACGAATTTCCTAATTTCGTTCCGTTTGTATAAAATAAATATTGAATTGAGTTTGTTTAAGTTTTTAAAGTGGACTATGGAAAAAAGCTGATCAACTGCGTAAATCACAACTCGTTCACATGGTGTAAATTCTTGCTTCATTTTTCAGATGGTACAAATACATCGAAGGAACACAGCAGAAGAAGGCCGTTGTATTGGACGATCGTGTGAAGCAAGTGTCCGGCACACTCATCATCAAGGATGCGGTAGTAGACGACTCTGGCAAGTACCTGTGCGTGGTGAACAACTCGGTTGGCGGTGAAAGCGTGGAAACTGTCCTGACGGTAACGGCACCGCTAGCGGCAAAGATTGAACCTCGCACACAAACGGTAGACTTTGGTCGTCCAGCAGTCTTTACGTGCAAATTCTCCGGCAATCCGATAAAAACCGTTTCCTGGATGAAGGATGGCAAATCACTCGGACACAGTGATGCAGTTTTGCGCATTGAGTCGGTGAAGAAAGAGGACAAGGGCATGTACCAATGTTTCATTCGCAACGATCAGGAAAGTGCACAGGCTAGTGCAGAACTCAAGCTCGGAGGACGTTGTAAGTATAGTGACTAAAGAGAATATGACTAATGCAAGTTCGTCAAACACTTTTCGAATATTAAATATTTTTTTCTAGTCGACCCACCGATAATCCGTGAAGCATTCCCAGAGGAAACACGTCACCCAGGACCGTCGGTGTTTTTGAAGTGTGTGGCCGGTGGAAACCCAACGCCTGAAATCAGCTGGGAATTGGATGGAAAGAAAATTACGAACAGCGAACGCTATCAGGTCGGACAGTATGTGACGGTGAATGGTGACGTTGTGTCGCATTTGAATATTACATCGATCCATTCAAACGATGGTGGTCTGTACAAGTGTATGGCGAGCAGTAAAGTCGGTGTTGCTGAACACTCAGCGAAGCTCAATGTTTATGGTCTACCGTACGTCAGGACGATGGAAAAGAAAGCGATTGTGGCTGGCGAAACGTTGATCGTCACCTGTCCGGTAGCAGGATATCCAATCGAATCGATTGTTTGGGAACGAGGTAAGTTGGGAAAGATTTTTTTTTGGAACTCGTCATATTTTAATCAAGTTTCGTTTTATTATTGTAGACAACCGGCAACTACCCATCAACCGCAAGCAGAAGGTATTCCCGAACGGAACTTTAATCATCGAAAATGTCGAACGAAACTCAGACCAAGCTACGTACACCTGCGTGGCGAAGAATTCAGAAGGATATACCGCGCGTGGTACACTGGAAGTGCAAGTTATGGGTAAGTTGAACGATTCATTATTTACTTGCGAATGTACGAAGTATGTGGAAATGGTACCGACAGTTAAGTATTTCATTGGTTGTATTACACCCAATGTTGACGTTTACTGAGGTTACTGTATTTACTTTACTTCAATTCGTAAATAACAAGATGATAAATGTTGAATGTACGTGAAATACGATTAAGTACTAGCAAAACAGCAAGATCGGTGAATGTTCTGTTGCGAGTAACTAATACTATTCGATAGTTATATGTTGAACAAGAACGGCAGAAGGGATAAAATAACTTCTACCTAATGATATGATCGCACACACACAGTTCTGCCGCAAATAGTTCCCTTTGGTTTTGGCGAGGAGCAGATAAACCAGTTTGATATGGTATCTACTATGTGCACCGTAAACAAGGGCGATATGCCAATTGAGATCGTATGGGAGTTCACTCCAACGTTTCCGAGTCCAGGAAAACCGAGAAAGCTGTATACCAACGACGGTGTACTGATCAGTCGGACAAGTACGCGTATAAGCACGTTGAGTATTGATTCAGTGCGTGATCGGCACAGTGGAAATTATACTTGCATAGCCAAGAACCAAGCAGGAATGATGGAGTATACGGCAGTACTTTTTGTAAACGGTGAATGAGCTTAGTACAAAGCATTAGATTTCAATTTGTTTTTGCTTTTTTTCCATTATTCACCTCATTGCGATTGATGTTTCGTGTATGTTCTTGGAGAAATAGTTAGCTTGATATTATTTACAAAATGATAAGACGGGGTTAAACTCACGCCGACGATTTACCAGTTATTCCACAGATAGTTCCGTTCGATTTTGGCGAGGATGCGGTGTTCGCTATGGATATGGTATCGGCGACGTGCACCGTTAACAAAGGCGATCTACCGATCGATATTGTTTGGTTACTGAATGGGCATAAAATTTACTCCAATGATGGAATACTTATCAGTAGGCCGAGCCCACGGTTGAGCACGCTCAGCATCGAGTCGGTACGGGATCGGCACAGTGGGAACTATAGTTGCATTGCCATGAATCATGCCGGTAGCATGGAACATGTAACACCGCTATTGGTGAACGGTTTGTGAAACGTTGCAAATCAGATTTCCTTTCATGCGCTTGCCATGTACCATTAACTCCTTCCATCGCCTTCCACAATCAGTAATGTAGCAAAGCGTTGTAGTTCTTCCACAGATAGTACCGTTTGATTTTGGAAGTGAAGAAATTTTCTCCCTTGACACGGTATCCGTGTCGTGCACGGTCAGCAAAGGTGACTCTCCGGTTGATATACGTTGGCTGTTTAACGGCAACCACCTAACTACAAACAACGGTGTACTAATCTCAAGACAAACTCAACGCACAAGTTTCCTAACGATTGAATCCGTACGTGATCGTCACACGGGAAATTACAGCTGTATTGCCGAAAACCCGGCCGGGCAGGCTGTACACACGGCATCACTGTTTGTGAACGGTTCGATAATTATTCTATCGTTATGCTTGTGTTTTATGATTCCTTTTCCAAAAACCAAAAAAAAAACAGTCCTTCCCCACATGCTTCCGATCGAGTTTGGTAGCGATATAATCTTTTTGAACGATATGGTCACATCATCGTGCACGGTGAACAAGGGTGACTTCCCGATTGATATCTTCTGGAAGTTTAACGATCGACGCATTGCGTCCGAAGATGGTATCACTATCAGCCGAACAAATCAACGAATGAGTGTGCTAACGATCGAGACCGTACGGGATCAACACAGTGGAAACTATACCTGCGTTGCACAAAATCGTGCCGGACAGGTGCAACAAACGGCCCTGCTGCAAGTGAACGGTTAATAGCAAATGATCATATGTTTAAGCGTATCTGTTAGCTTTCCTCCTTGCATCCCGTATCAATATCCTGAAGCTAAGACTGTTGTGTGCTGTACTTTCAAGTCGGACCATCGGTGTTTCCGTTCGATTTTGGTGAAGAACCCGTCGACATGATGAATACGGTTTCGATCAATTGTGTTGTATCGAAGGGCGATACACCGATCATGATCGAGTGGCTATTTAACGGCAATCGCGTAACGACGAACGATGGCATTAATATTATGAAGAGTGGTCAAAAGATTAGTATACTTTCGATCGAATCGGTACAATCACGCCATGCCGGAAACTATACCTGTGTTGCGAGAAATAAAGCAGGAGAGTCACAGCATACGTCGGAACTGAAAGTGATTGGTAATAATTCTGTAGGATGTAACAATGCACGTTTAATTCCTCTCCTTCATCAGGTACCTTTCGCCATATTGTGGAATATATCGGAAGTTAGGTAGCTTTTAGTATCGTTAAAAACTATTTCTCTAAAACAAACTATCACTACAGCTGTGCCACAAATTATGCCCTTCGAGTTTGGGGAGGAACCATTCGATTCATCCAGTACGGTTTCGGTACAGTGCGTCGTAACGAAAGGCGATGTCCCGATCGACATCGGGTGGATGTTTAATGGTAGACGTATATCGAGTAACGATGGCATAACCGTATCGAAGCTGGGTCAGAAAATGAGTACGCTGTACATTGAATCCATACGTTCGCGTCACGCGGGTAACTACACCTGTCGTGCCAGCAATGCAGCTGGAAGTGTGGAACATAGCTCGGAGTTGAAAGTGATCGGTAGGAGTCATTCATTTCGTTCTATCGATTGTTGATTGTTTTCCCTTGTTATCCCCCTATCCCATGTGCTGTCCTTTCACAATTTTAAATGATGCAAATAGTGGTTCCAATCATACTGCCGTTCGAATTTGGCGAAGAAGCGTTTGATAGTGGTAGCACTGCATCGGTAAGCTGCATCGTTACCAAAGGCGATACACCAATCGACATTAGCTGGATGTTCAATGGTCGCCGCATAACGCTAGATGAGGGAATTTTGATTACCAAAGGTGGTGGCAAAATTAGTATGCTTTCGATAGAGTCGGTACATTCACGTCACGCCGGAAATTACACCTGTTCGGCAAGGAACACTGCTGGCAGTGTTCAGCATACGGCAGAATTGCAGGTTATGGGTAAGCGTGTGGGAAAGTCTTCCTTCTTATTTCCTTCGTTTGTTTTTGTTTTCCTCTCCTGGTGTCTTCCATGTTGTGCGATTTGTTGTGGGCAATAGTAATTCCCTTAATATTGCCATTTGAATTTGGAGAAGAAGCATTCGACACGGGCAGTACGGCATCGGTAAGCTGTATCATTACGAAAGGCGACGTACCGATCGATATCGGTTGGTCATTTAATGGTCGTCGCTTAGCAGCGAACGATGCTGTGATGATCACAAACAGTGGTCCAAGGATTTCGATTCTTTCGATCGATACCGTTGACTCTCGGCATGCCGGCAACTATACGTGCCATGCGAATAATCGTGCCGGTAGCACGAAGCATACAGCAGAGTTACAGGTGATGGGTAAGATCGGTTGTGATTTTTTCGCTCTACATAATTTTTCCTTCGTTTTTTTCACTCCTTCCATCTGTACGAAAAGTTATTCCGATCATTTTCCCGTTCGAGTTTGGTGACGATGCGTATGACACAGGGAGTACGGTTTCGGTTAGTTGCATCGTAACGAAAGGTGATGCACCGATCGATATAAGCTGGATGTTTAACGGACGTCGACTGTCCTCTAGCGATGCTGTGTTGATCAATCGCAGTGGGAATAAAATTTCCATATTATCCATTGAGTCGGTGCTTTCGAAGCAAGCCGGCAACTACACGTGTAGTGCACGTAATCAGGCAGGGACAGCAGAGCATACGTCGGAGCTTAGAGTGATAAGTAAAGAGATGTGCCTTATATAGATGTGCGTTTTTCCCCCCTTTCCTTGTATTCCATTCTTCACCCTTTGGCTGTCCGTTGTCGGAACCCGGTTAGCAATACCCATTATACTACCGTTTGAGTTTGGCGACGAACCTTTCGATACCGGTAGCACCGCGTCTGTAAGTTGCATCGTTACTAAGGGAGATACACCGATCGACATTAGTTGGTTGTACAACGGACGACGCATCGCAACGAACGATGGTGTGCTTATTATGAAAAGTGGACATAAGGCGAGCATGTTAACGATAGAATCAGTTCACTCTCGACATGCCGGGAACTATACCTGCCACGCGGCTAATAGAGCCGGTGAGGTGATGCATACGTCGTTGTTGCAAGTGATGGGTTTGTCAGAATTTAGTCTCTTTTATAGTTTTATATTTTTCTTTTTTTGCTGTATTTATCATAAATCCCTTCCAAAATGCTTCTTCTCAACTCAACTAATTGTTTCGGTATTGGTTGTTGATCGTACGTCAAGTTCTGCCTGTAATTTTGCCGTTTGAGTTCGGTGAGGATGCTCTCGACGAGTCAAGCATGGCCACTGTGCAGTGTGCTGTCACGAAGGGTGACACACCGCTCAGTTTCAGTTGGTTGTTCAACGGACAGGACGTGTTGTTGGGTGAATCGGGTATACTCGTATCAAAGAGCGGCCAGCGTATAAGCATGCTAACGATCGAATCTGTCCAATCGTACCATGCGGGGAATTATACGTGTGTTGCTAAAAATGTAGCTGGACACGCGAACCACACTTCCGAGCTAAAGGTGATAGGTAAATAGTAGTGGGATTTTTTAAGATCTACTTTTCGGTTACACTTCTTCCTTTAGTTCCATTCCCCTATTACCTTACTCTGTGTTTTCCCCCCGTCAGTTAAACCCCTCATAATGCCGTTCGAGTTTGGAGACGAACCGTTCGATATGCTCACTACGTCTACCGTGAGCTGTGCGGTGATCAAGGGTGATACACCGATCGAAATCAATTGGATGTTTAATGGTGAAATTGTTGATTCCGGTGACGGTATAACGGTTACAAAGTCGGGTCCAAAAATGAGCATTCTTTATATTGATTCCGTACAACCTAGACACGCGGGAAGGTACACCTGTGTCGCACGTAACAAAGCTGGATTCGTCGAGTACAGCTCTGAGCTGAAGGTTATAGGTTAGGATTTGTTTTCATTTTATCTTCACCATTTGCAAACATTTGAAATCCTTTCTATCCGTCCACCATTAACTCCCTTCAAAGTTCTCCCAGTGTTGCTTCCGTTCGAATTCGGCGATGAGCCGGCTGACGTGTTGAGCACTACGATGGTTAGCTGTGCGGTCGCGAAGGGTGATACACCGCTAGAAATTGAGTGGCTATTCGAGGGGCGTAAGATTGAAGCGAGCAATGAGATATCTATTACGAAAAGTGGACAAAAGATCAGTATGCTATCGATAGAAACAGTACAGCCAAGGCACGCCGGGAACTACACGTGTCTCGCTACGAATCGAGCTGGTGCAATAGAGCATACGTCCGAATTAAAAGTTATTGGTAATTAATGGGGGAAAACCTATTGCGTGTTGCGGAATTTAATTGTGTACCCCATCCCAAAACCCTCAGAACTTCCCTAATTTTCCATATATGTCACACATACTCCACATAAGTTCCGCCCATACTGTTGCCGTTCGATTTTGGAGAAGAGCCTGCGGATGTCCAGAGTACCACATCTGTTAACTGCGCTGTAGCAAAGGGAGACCCACCGATAGAAATCAACTGGATGTTCAACGGTAGCAAACTGTTCACATCTGATGGTATTCTCATCACGAAGAGTGGCCAGAAGATTAGTTTCCTTTCGATAGAATCGGTTCAGGCACGTCATGCCGGGAACTACACCTGTGTCGCTAAAAATCGTGCTGGTTTTGCTGAACATACCTCAGAGTTAAAAGTTATTGGTAAATTAAATGCTTTCAAGCAGTACAATATATTTGTTGTTGTTTAACTCCTTGTTCCAAGTACTTCCAATTCTACTCCAGTTCGAGTTTGGTGATGATATGACTAGTGCAACCATTTACGTATAATCCTTATCTTCCTCAAATGTTACACCTACTTCTCATAAGTTCCACCCATACTGTTGCCGTTCGATTTTGGAGAAGAGCCTGTGGATGTCCAGAGTACTACGACGGTTAGCTGTGCCGTAGCAAAAGGAGATCCGCCAATAGAAATCAACTGGATGTTCAACGGTAGCAAACTGTTCACATCTGATGGTATTCTCATCACGAAGAGTGGCCAGAAGATTAGTTTCCTTTCGATAGAATCGGTCCAGGCACGTCATGCCGGGAACTACACCTGTGTTGCTAGAAATCGGGCGGGTTTTGCTGAGCATACCTCAGAGTTGAAAGTGATTGGTAAATGCATTATTTCATATAGTGTAATATGTTTATTATTGTCCAAACCCTTTTCCCAAGTGCCTCCAATTCTGCTTCCGTTCGAGTTCGGTGATGAACCTTCAGATATGGCTAGTACAACCACCGTCAGCTGTGCCGTTGCGAAAGGCGATACGCCAATCGATATCAATTGGATGTTTAACGGTGACATGATATTCTCAAATGATGGTATATTAATATCAAAGAGTGGTCAGAAAATTAGCATCCTCTCGATAGAGTCCGTTCAACCGCGCCATGCAGGAAATTATACGTGCATCGCTAGAAACAGGGCCGGTTTGGTAGAGCATACGTCGGAACTGAAAGTCATTGGTAATGGGTTTGTTTTCGTTTGCAACATTTACTGATAACTGTTATTTTTGTTAGAACTCCAACAACATCCTTTATATCCCATACGAAATGTTTTGTCTTAAAGTGCCCCCGATACTTCTGCCGTTCGAGTTCGGTGACGAACCATCGGACATACACAGCACCACGACGGTTAGCTGTGCTGTGGCGAAGGGTGATACGCCGATCGAGATCAACTGGATGTTTAATGGTAGCAAAATTTTCTCTAACGACGGTATAACGATCACTAAAAGTGGCCAGAAGATGAGCCTTCTTTATATCGAATCAGTACAAGCACGCCATTCGGGAAACTATACCTGCGTCGCACGTAATAAGGCTGGATTTGTTGAGCACACGTCGGAGCTGAAAGTAATTGGTAGGAGACAACGACAGCTCAATTTGCAAAATGTTTTAAATCCTTTTATCTTTACCTTTCCTGTTAAAGCTCTCCAATAACGATTTCTTCCCCTTCTTCTATATTCGACCGGAATTGGTTTTCTCCGTCTCTAAAGTCACACCTATAATTATGCCATTTGAGTTTGGGGACGAACCGTTCGATATCTACAGTACTACCACCGTAACGTGTGCTGTCACTAAAGGTGACTCTCCGATTGAGATTATTTGGTTATTCAATGACTATCGACTGCGAACTAGCGATGGGGTACTTATAACAACTAATGGACAGAAAATAAGTTTCCTATCAATCGAATCTGTACAACCACGTCACGCCGGCAACTACACCTGCATTGCAAAAAATCGTGCCGGCGAAGCACAGCATTCGTCAGAATTGAAGGTTATGGGTTAGTTGGGTTTTGAGAGCTATAATGATACCTTCTTTTAAGTTAGTTTACTTCCGCTGATTTTTTCAATGTCCATCCCTTGCAAATCCTAGTTATTCCCATTATCATGCCATTCGAGTTTGGTGAGGATCCGTTCGATATATACTCCACCGCTACCGTAACTTGCGCTGTAACGAAGGGTGATTCGCCGATAGAAATTAGCTGGTACTTCAACTCGTACCGTTTGCGTACCAACGATGGCGTACTGATCACACCGGGTGGACAGAGAGTTAGTATGCTATCGATAGAATCCGTACAACCCAGACATGCTGGCAACTACACCTGTATCGCCAAAAATCCTGCTGGATCTTCGCACCATTCAGCAGAGCTGATGGTTATGGGTATGAGCGTAGGACTCTAAACGCATGACGTGCTTTTAAAATATTTTCCATTGATTCCTTCCACATCACAAACCAACCCATTCTGCTGATAGGGTGATAAGTGTAAGAATTAGATGTTACTTGTGATTGTCCATGTATCTCTCATCAGTGTTGCCGATTATTTTGCCATTTGAATTTGGCGAGGAACCGTTCGATATCTACAGCGCTACCACGGTCAGTTGCGCCGTAACGAAGGGTGATCTTCCTATAACAATTGCTTGGCTCTTCAACGATCGTCAAATTCATAGTGGCGATGGTGTGTTGATTACAAACAGTGGACATAGAATCAGCATACTGTCTATCGAGTCGGTTCAACCACGACATGCAGGAAACTACAGTTGTGTGGCTAACAATAAGGCGGGTACTGCCGAATATTCATCCATCTTAAATGTGATGGGTTAGTTCATACTACTTCAACTATCTATAGTGCTATTAATACTCGTGCTATTGTATTTCTACTCCACAACACACATACTATTATCTTACTCCATATTCCTAACAAGTCCTGCCCATAATACACCCGTTCGAGTTTGGAGAGGAACCGTTCGATATCTACAGCGCGGTTACGATCAGTTGCACTGTCACCAAAGGTGATCTACCGATCAACATTAACTGGACATTCAACAAGCAAGCAATGTTGTCTGGTGATGGTATTTCCATCACCAAAAGTGGCCAACGCAGCAGTCTACTTTCGATAGAATCAGTGCATCCGTGGCACGCAGGAAACTATACATGTGCCGCTCGTAATGCAGCTGGAACTGTCGAACATAGTTCCGAGCTGGTCGTAATAGGTTGATACCTTTGCTAAGTTACATACATTTCCATTACGCTTTCCTGTTTCGTTTATACTCCTGGCATCCCTGTACATTTTCTTCACACAATCGAAAATCTGGTCTGTCTGATCTATAGTGGTCCCGTACATCATGCCATTCGAGTTTGGTGATGAACCGTTTGACACCTCTGCGATGACAACTGTGAGCTGTGCGGTGACCAAGGGTGATATGCCAATAGAAATTGTTTGGTCATTTAATGGACAGCCATTGTACACGGGCGATGACAATGGTGTCATCATTACGAAGAGTGGCCACCGTGTCAGTATGCTGACGATCGAATCAGTTGGCTCACAGCACGCCGGTAACTACACCTGTCTGGCGCGTAATAAGGCCGGTGAAGTGCGTCATATCTCTCAGCTGAAAGTGTTAGGTTGGCTTTAATTAATTGCTGGCTGTTAAATGTTATTTTTCCTTCCCTTGTTTGTCCTTTTTCACTCAGTTCCACCCTCAATTACACCGTTTTTCTTTGGAGAGGAGCCACTAAATTCGGGTGAAAGTACTGCCGTAAATTGTATGGTTTTTAAGGGTGATGCGCCATTGGAGATTCGCTGGTACATGAACGGCAATCAGCTGCCTACGAATGAGAACGGTGTAATCATAGGACGTGTTTCGGAGCGACTAAGTTCGCTTAGTATCGATCCAATAGGCTACTTCAACCGAGGCTCCTATGAGTGTCGGGTAAAAAATCGTGCCGGGGAAACTTTTCAATCTGCCGAGCTAGTTATAAACGGTATACCATTTGTTTACGTTTTTCAACTAATATTTCCATTCCTGTTTTCCCACCTTTCAACACAATTGTCCTTGGTAGTGGTTCCCACAATCATGCAGTTTAGTTTCGGCGAAGAAATCCTCAACACTGGAGACAGTGTTGCCGTCAATTGTATGGTTGTGAAAGGCGATTCGCCACTCGAGATTCGTTGGTATTTGAATAACGTTCCAATATCGTCAGAAAACGAAGGCATTGTGGTGGTAAAACTTTCGGTAAAGCTTAGCTCTCTAAGTATTAATGCGATCGAGCCACAGCATCGTGGGTTTTACGAGTGTCGCGTTAAAAACAAAGCGGGTGAATCGTCTTCAAATGCGGAGTTGATCATAAACGGTTTGTCTTTTTTGGTAGTAGTAATTAAAAGATTATTTGTTGTTTTCCCTCTCCAATAAAACGAAAACTCCTACTTTTGTGGTGAAGCTCTGCCGATGATTAATCCGTTCCACTTTGAGGATCATGTCGATTCGGAGGAAAGCGTCCAGGTTACCTGTCATGCATCGAAGGGCGATCTACCGATCGAAATTACCTGGCTGTTCAATGGCAAACCCATTCGTATTAGTTCAAACATTGAAATCACTTCGATCGGTAAAAGATCTAGTTCGTTAAGCATACCCTCTGTCGGAGCAGATCATTCCGGAGTGTACACGTGCACTGCAAAGAATGTTGCCGGTAGCCGGAACCTGTCGGCTGAGCTGTTTGTTAAGGGTATGGTGTAGATTGCGTATGGTGGAATAGTGCTAACCGCATAAGTATGCATGTGTATTGCGAAGGTTTACTCTTTCGTTTACTTTGTCCCATTAATGCATGCATTTGTTTCCATTGATATTAAACGATACACATTTACATTATTCCCAAACTCCGCCATGTAACGGTGCAGTTCTTCCGAAAATATTTCCGTTCTCCTTCGGCGAGGACCCATCCTACATCGACAGCTTCGTGACGGTGCAGTGTGCGGCGACGATTGGCGATTTGCCGATCGTTATCGAATGGCTGCACGATGGTAAACTCGTATCGAAATCGAACGATTACGGTATGTCGATAGTGCACTCTGGTCGGCGTGTCAGTACACTGACGATCGAATCGATTCGAGACCATCATGCCGGTAACTACACCTGCCGTGCCCGGAATCAGGCTGGCACGGTCGAGCAAAGTACTCAGCTGATAATAAATGGTTTGTGATATTGCAAAAAATGCAACTACATATCAAGCATTTTTCCCATTCTCTTTCTCTACTACCTTCTCACGACTTCTTGGGTCGCTCGCTTCCGTAACTCCTTGGCGTTAGTTCCGCCCAAAATATTCCCCTTCAGTTTCGGTGAAGATCCAATGAATGAGGGTGATTCTGGTTCGGTGCAGTGTAACGTACCTTCGGGTGATTTGCCGATCGGTATTAAATGGTACTTCAATGGTGCTGTGATCGAGGATCTTGCCACTACAATCACAAACATCGGCAAAAGAGCAAAGGTCCTGACGATAGATTCTGTAGCTGCACGCCACGCAGGAAACTATACCTGCGAGGCATCAAATCTTGCGGACGTAGTACATTTCAGTGCTTCTTTGGTAGTTAATGGTACGGAAAAGCCTTCAACTTAACGTGTCTTTGTTTTTTCATCCACCTCCACGTTCCAGTTCCGCCCAAAATAGTTCCCTTCAGTTTCGGCGAAGAGACGATGAACTCAGGAGATTCGGGATCGGTTCAGTGTAATGTGCTTTCGGGTGACTTTCCACTTTCGATTAGGTGGTATTTCAATGGGTATTTGATTGACGATCATACTGTCACGATCACGAGCATTGGCAAGCGGCTGAGTGTGCTGAACATTGATTCCGTGCATGGACGACACGCGGGCAACTATACGTGTGAGGCACAAAACCAGGCGGACACAGTGTCCTTTACGACGGAGTTGCTAGTGAATGGTTTGAACATAACTTAGTTATTCGTAACTATATTTTTATTTATTGCTCTTATTAATCTTTCTTTGGTCCTCCACTCCTGTGCCTGTTAAACATGTTCTGATATTCTGAAGTATTCTGATCGTATCTGAATGTTTGGAATGTGTCCCCAAATACGCCATAGTTAACGAATATAGCTTTCCATTTTATACAAACCAATATTCTAGAAGAATCGTGTTAAACTTCATTCAATTTCCATTAACAAATGTACACTCAAAACATTTGGTACATTTCAGTTCCTCCAAAAATAGCTCCTTTTACCTTCGGTGATGAACCCTTAAATTATGGTGACTCAGCATTGATCTACTGTAGCATTACGTCTGGCGATTTTCCAATCAAAATTGAATGGTATCTGAACGAAGTCGCTGTAGATCAGTTGGATCCATTCTATAACATAAATCAGGCAGATTTTGGAAAGAAAGCCAAAGCACTATCAATTGACGGTGTCAACGAACGGCATGTCGGCAACTATACATGTCGTGCAACAAATCAGGCAGAGGTGGCAACCTTTTCAGCGATACTAAACGTGAATGGTTAGGAAACTTCTTGTTGGAGTTGTGCTTTATAATGTATTGTTTAAGATCTTCCTGTCCATGTCCTTGATTTTCACTGGCATTTAATTCCGTATGGTATGATGTTCTTATCTTCCAAAAAAGCTCCTCCAAAGATAGCTCCATTTGTGTTCGGTGAAGACGCGCTTAATTACGGTGATTCCGCATCCGTCCAGTGTAGTGTCATATCGGGCGATATGCCGATAATGATAGAATGGTTGTTTGACAATGCTTCCATTTCGAAAGCATCCTTTAGCGATAGCGTAAACATAGCCGACTTTGGCAAGCGCACTAAAGCCCTAGCGATAGACGGCGTCGATGAACGATATGCGGGCAACTACACTTGCAGAGCTACAAATAGGGCTAGCTCGGCATATCACACAGCAGAGCTTATCGTTAATGGTTTGTGTATTTTCCAATAGTAACATTGGGTTTCCAATCTTTCGTTTCTTCCCTTGCATCCTGTCTAAATTCTACCTTCGTTGGCAAAAGTTCCGCCCAAAATTTTACCATTCAGCTTTGGAGCTGATCCCATGAACTATGGTGAATCGGCATCAATACAGTGCAGTGTAATATCGGGAGATTTTCCCATGACGATTGATTGGCTGTATGATGGGCATGCGATCAGTACGATTGACAGTTTGCACGGCATCACGGCCCTTGCGTTCGGGAAGCGTGCCAAAGCGCTGAGCATTGAAGGAATTACGGCAAGTCACGCTGGCAACTACACCTGCCGTGCCACCAATGCTGCCGGTGTTGCAGAGCATACAGAGCAACTGATTGTGAACGGTACTTAGATGTTGATCACTCTCTCACCTCTCATTGTTGTTTTCCCTTCCCCGTTTTAGTTCCACCTAAAATATCGCTTATAAATACAGGAGAGAATCCGACGTTTGTCGATGAGTTCTTTCAGCTTATCTGCACCGTTGTACATGGTGATCTGCCCGTCGATTTTGTATGGTTGTACAATGGTGAAGTGAATCTTCATTCGAAGCACATCCCGGGTGTACGGATCGAAACGAGAAAACGTGGCAGTACGCTGAGCATCGAGGCTGTACGTGGGGCCCATGCGGGAAATTACAGCTGCCAGGCTATTAATGAAGCAGCTGCGACCGTAGCTACCGTCGAACTGATTGTAAAGGGTTAGTGGGATTATTTCTTTTACTCTTTGACTCATACGTGTAATGGCGGCGGTATCATGTATGAGGTATCCTGTTACGTCCACTTCCTGGTATCTTCTGAGACCGAATAATAGAAACGCAATTGCAGCATCCTAGGACGTTGATGATGCAGAGCCTAACCGTTATAATAAACTACAGCTGTACGATGGCACAATCAAGTGTTAGGAACATCACCCATACTGCATCGTTGATCTGTTTTCTTTGCTGCAACAAGTGCTTTCGACGTCCCTGCAAATGATCCCAATAAATTCCTACTCCTTTCCTCAACAGAAAGCACTTTTCTTCGCTGTTTAATGTCTGTCTATAGGGCGAACTTGGGGCGATTCCTTTTACCCTCAAACTATTCCACATCCCCGTTTCCCTTTTTTGGTTGTAGAAAAGAGTGCATTTCGAATGTGTTTCCGTAATTTTGCGCCTGTACCATACGAGAATACTCATTCGTAATAGTGCCATGTAGTGCATGCATATCCTTACAATTTCCTCCCATTTTTTAGTTGTCCCATTTATTGCTTTCTTATGATTAATGTGACCCACTGTATTATTAGTTCGGTTTGGTTTATTCATGATGACGGTATGTGTTGAAACACGTCCGGAGTAATTTTGCTTCTGGCATTTCAATTATTTAAGTATAATAGAAAAGCCATTAAACACCATTTGCTTTTTTTCGCTATGGCGCATCGACAAAGAAAAGCAATTGCTGAAACAAAATAAACATCGTGAATGCTCCCAGTGGACCTAACTAATAAACGTGGGAAGAGAAATAGAATGTTGTCTAATTATCCTTTTTCTAAATCTCCAACTCGGTGTCGTCGGCTGATTATCTGTATCTGATCGATGTAAACAGTACCTCCAAGGTGGATTCTTGAACCAACTGATAAGGCCTTTGCTCAGGGTTCGAACGCCAAGGTAGAATGTAAAGCAGATGGTTTCCCCAAGCCACAAGTCACCTGGAAGAAGGCTGTTGGTATGTATGCTGGAACTGGCGTCCAAAGAAAGAAAATGTTTTAACCGTCCCAATTTCTTTGCAGGAGACACTCCCGGCGAATATAAGGATTTGCGCTCAAATGATTCAAGCATTCGTGTGGAAGAAGGATCTCTTTTCATTCAAAACATTCAGAAATCGAACGAAGGATACTATTTGTGCGAAGCCATTAACGGCATCGGATCCGGGTTGAGTGCGGTTACGCTGATCACCGTTCAAGCACCACCAGAATTTGTAGAGAAGCTTCGCAATCAAACTGCCCGCCGTGGTGAACCATCCGTATTGCAGTGTGAAGCGAAGGGTGAGAAACCCATTGGCATCTTGTGGAATATGAACAACATTCGGCTGGACCCGAAGTCGGATAATCGGTACACGATTCGTGAGGAAATTCTTCCCAACGGTGTTACCTCAAGCCTTTCCATTAAGCGTACGGAACGAAGTGATTCGGCATTGTTCACCTGCATGGCAACGAACGCATTCGGCAGTGATGATACTAGCATCAACATGATCATTCAGGAACCACCAGAGATGCCGTACGCGCTGAAGGTGTTGGACAAATCTGGCCGAACTGTGCAGCTGAGCTGGGCTAAACCGTACGATGGTAACTCTCCGTTGAAGCGTTATATTATTGAGTTCAAACGATCGCGGGGATCTTGGGAAAATGATATTGATCGAGTGATTGTACCTGGAGACACGAATGAGGCACAAGTCCAGAAGCTAAGCCCCGCAACAACTTACAATATTCGCATTGTGGCTGAGAATGATATTGGTGTATCGGATCCTTCAGATGTGGTAACGATCATAACGGCGGAAGAGGCACCATCTGGTAAACCACAAGCGATCAAGGTTGAGGCAATTAACCAGTCGACACTGCGCGTCAGCTGGAAAGCACCGGCTCGGGCAGAATGGAATGGTGATATTTTGGGATACTATGTAGGATACAAACAGACCTCCATTAACACTCTGTACGTGTATGAAACCGTAAACTATTCGCCCGAGGGTGGAGAAGGCAAGGAGCACAGTCTGGAGATCAATAACCTGAAGACGTACACGCAGTATTCGATTGTAATTCAAGCGTTCAATAAAGTTGGCGCTGGTCCAATGAGCGACGAAGAAAAGCAGTACACGGCCGAGGGTACACCTGATCAGCCACCAAGTGATACGATGTGCACAACGCTAACGTCACAGACGATTCGTGTATCTTGGGTAAGCCCACCCTTGGAATCGGCGAACGGTGTCATCAAGGGTTACAAGGTGGTGTACGCACCAAGCGATCTGTGGAACAACGATAAGAACAAGGATTACAAGAAAACGGCCTCCAGCGATACGGTACTGCATGGTTTGAAGAAATACACCAACTACACGATGCAGGTGCTGGCCACGACTTCAGGTGGTGATGGAGTGCGCAGTGCGCCGATTCACTGTCAAACAGAACAGGACGTCCCGGAAGCACCGACTGCAGTGAAGGCTTTGGTAATGTCCGAGGGATCAATTCTTGTTTCCTGGCAACCACCGGCACAGCCCAACGGTTTGATTTTGCAGTACACCGTGTACATCAAGAGTGGAGAACAAGAACCAAAAAGCTACAAAGTTCCATCCTTCCAAATAAACTATGAAGCATCGGGATTGGAAAAAAATCAAAAGTACGAATTCTGGGTAACGGCCTCGACTACCATCGGAGAGGGTCAATCCTCCAAAACACTGTCTGCCATGCCGAGTGATAAGGTTCCAGCCAAGATTGCTTCGTTCGATGATAAGTTTACGGCTACTTTCAAGGAAGATGCTAAACTACCGTGCTTGGCCGTGGGATCGCCGACGCCGGACATTACCTGGAAGATCAAGGGTGTAGAGTTTGTACCGAACGAACGCATCCGTCAGCTGCCAGAAGGATCACTGTTCATCAAGGACGTTATTCGACAGGATGCTGGTGACTATACCTGTACCGCGGAAAACTCGATCGCCAAAGATTCGATCACACACCGACTGATCGTGCTGGCACCACCACAATCTCCACAGCTTACACTAACGGCAACAACAACGGATTCGCTCTCGGTTAAGCTGAAACCTCATGAATCGGATACCGCACCTCTGCAGGGTTATACGTTGCATTACAAGCCCGAGTTCGGCGAATGGGAAACAATCGATGTTGCGCTGGAAGCACCGAAATACACAATCGAAAAACTGTACTGCGGATCACGCTATCAGGTGTATGCAACGGCTTACAATACAATCGGAGCTGGAGAGCCATCGGATATTTTGAACACACGCACAAAGGGTTCGAAACCACTCCTACCGGAAAAATCACGATTCATCGAAGTTTCATCAAACTCGATCACGTTGCATCTTCCCGCATGGAAGGATGGCGGTTGTCGAATGTCTCACTTTGTTGTTGAGCACAAGAAGAAGTACGTACGAAGAATTCATATGCGTGCACGTAATGTGCTTGATTCTAACTGGATGTTTATCTTTGTTTTAGGGATCAAATTGATTGGAACCAGATTTCGAACAATGTCAAACCGGGTGGAAACTTTGTAGTGTTGGATCTTGAACCTGCTACCTGGTACAATCTTCGCGTGACTGCTCACAACAATGCTGGATTTACTGTCGCAGAATATGAATTCGCTACTCTCACCATCACGGGAGGTAAGATTTCAATATTACAATAGTAGCGCTTTGTTATGTGACGGTAATTAACATTTTAATAGGATTATTATTTTATATTTTCCATAAATGCTTATGAGATCGGTCATACAATTTTCAATAAACAAGCTTAAATACAGTATTTGACTGTCAAATACATCACATTTCACGATTCGGTTTAGTTTCGAATCGATCACTTAGATAATCATCAAAGCTATTAAAAAAAACTAATCGTTATATGTTATTTCTTTGGGTTCTTCATAATTTTTATTATTTGCCAATATTCAAATGTTCCGCTTTGTTTCGTTAATTTTCAAATAGTTTTTTTTCTTTAAATTTCTTAAAATTTGCTTAAATTTCTTAAAATTAAAATTAAAGTTGAAATAATTTCTTTCGTTTTACATTAATCATCATTTAAGCTTATAATTATGATTTCAATCATTGTACTTTAGATTTAATTAATTTTAATCGACATTTATATGAAATATCTCTGAAACAACCATCAGAAAGCAACTGAAGCAAGTCGAGATAGTTTTCTGTTTTGTCCTCAAGAGAGATAATCCATTTTTACAAAACAAACCCATTACACTAGTTATTTTACGATCACATTGTTCCCACAAAAATATGAAGCAATAGAAAATGATAATCAATATTGAACAATATGTCGTGTATAAAAAAAATCAGCCGAAAACGGCACCCGGAGCGGCAATCTGTATTTTAAAACAAATCCAAGGGATCACTTATCTTACAATGAAATTATTGGAAAGAAAAACGTTTATCTCAAATTTGAAAATCCAAATTACTTTGTAATATAATCAGAACACACAAAAACACACGATTCCACATAAGGATTAACACAAATTTTGCTTACTTAAAATTCATATCAATTATTAAACATCGGTTCCTCGACCAGAGCTGAGTATAAAGAATATACTTTTCCCATAAAACCATATTTTGTGATTACAATTCACATCAACATTCATGTTTGTTGTAAATTAGAAACCAAAATAGTTAATGCGAAGAGTAACAAAAAGGGTTACGAACTAATTTATTTTTCGGTTTTTTATTTAATCCATTTGCTATTGTCATCTTCATCTTATCCCATACACATTCTAGAGAACAATGTGTGCATAAGCCACATGTAAATGATTTTTGGTTGTAGTTTTCAACATTTTTCAATCAAACTTTCAAACGTTCCAAACAGTTAATGCTATGTATGTTACAAATAGCCACGATTTACTCGTTACATTACCAGTTCTATGCACACTTTCCATAAAGCTTGCCATGTTTCCTTGAATGTTTTATTTCTATTAGCTCCGTTGTAGTTGTTACTAGTGTTAAATTAGACAATGTTACTATAACTTACCATTTATTTGTTGCTGTCGTTACTTGTATGTTATGTCAATAGTTTTCTTTTCCTTAAAGGCACACGTGCTCTAAATCGCGCTACATATCTGTAGCCTTACGTTCAGGCAACCTCACTTAAAGCTCTTAATATGTTTCAAAAAATTTTAAACTTTGATTCGACTGAACAAAGATTGATGGAAACTGATGTACACAGAATCGTCGAAAAGACGACAGGTGATCGTTGTTTTCTTCCGATTATTCAGTTTATTATTCCAAACCTCTCTGTAGTGTGATGATGGTGATGTGTAAAATCGTTTTAATTAAACAAAAACAATTGTGTTCAGTTTTGCCCGTCAAATCCAAGTTGTTTTTTTTATAGAAGAAAACTAACTATTAATGTATCCCCTCAATCTCTCTTTCTTCTTCTCTTTCTGATTGGTTGTTTCAGGGACAATCGCACCCACACGCGATATACCCGAGCTAACGGCTGAGGACACGATCCGTATCATCCTTTCCAATTTGAACTTAGTAGTGCCAGTCGTAGCCGCTTTACTTGTTATTATAATTGCGATTATTGTTATATGTATACTGCGTAGCAAAGGCAACACTAGCAAAGGTATACTGATTTTAGAAAATCTGTTTTTTTCTCTCTTTTCTCTTTCTTCTTTTTCTCGGAATTTATTGCATCATTATCTAATTATCTATTTCGGGACGATTCTGTCACTGTACATGCAATTGGGAATGTTATTACTCGTGCTATCTACGTTAAATGGAACCATTGATGGATATGAAACTTATTTTCATTGATGTATCTTGTTGTGCTATCATACATTGTTGGAACATTTATCCCAATTGTAAACACCAACGAAACAAACAATAATGTATCGACGCAGGAACGGTTGCGCCCAGCTTTGGCTCTGTGCAACCAGGTACGATCTACCCACCGTGGATTCCGCACTGGATTGACCTGAACGTAATGGTACCACTGATCGCAACCGTGATCGTGGTGGCGGTAGGTGTATTAGTAATTTGTGTAGCAATCTCCCGACGCCGAGATGACGATCCCCGATGTGGACCGAAGGATGTATACTGTAGGTTTCTATTAGTTATTATTGTTTGTGCCGTTGGGTGTGTTGCTGGGTTTTGTAAAGTGTTGCCTAAAAAAAGATGTTACACGCACTTTGCCTGGCCAGTCAGCACAACAGTGACAGAATTCAACCCAGTTGTAGATGTTTAGATAGGTACAACTATTATCGAATAATGTGTATTATTTTACTTCACCGCCAAATTCCTTCATCAAGACGATGTCGTGTACAATCAGTCAATGGGACCGGCGGGAGCTGCTACACTTGACAAGAGGCGACCGGATATACGTGACGAGCTGGGATACATTGCACCACCGAACCGTAAGCTACCACCGGTACCAGGATCCAACTACAATACCTGCGATCGAGTGAAGCGGGGAACTGTAATAAGTGAGTATAACCCTCCTTGGTGACCTTATTGGTGGGGCTCGTTTGGTTGAGGTTAGGTTACGGTAATTTCATTGCTGCCTTGCTTCTAAAACCTGTTCAAAACATACTGTTATCATCATCGTAATTGTAAGTATGGTAAAGTCTGAAAATGTAACAAAACAAACTTTCGTAGTATATTACCATTTATATGTTTAGATGTGACGCTTGTTGCGACTTTTTTTCAATGTTCCAATTGTCAGTTTTATACAAAAAAAAAACATGATCTTTATTTGTTTGTATTTTTGCTTCAAACGTGAATTTCAACATGTGTTTATTGCTGCATTGATATACTTCGTATTTATTATACTTTAACCATGATTCATTATAAATGTGATAAGAATGTGTTTTTACTGGTTATTACCAGAGCCTGGAAAAATGGTTTTCAATTTTAAGGGGAACCGGTTGCTTTTTATGTATTGCTATCCTAAACCGTTATGTTAAGTGGTTGCATTATGGTATTTTTATTACTGCTACTACTGTTTTTTTTTCTTTTATAAAAATCATCAACATATTGTTTAGCATTACGAATTATAAGTTTTCATCGTCATAAATTTGAATATAATTTGTATTGTGTCAAATTAGGCCATAATCCTTCCATAAAATCCAACCATACCACTTGGGATCCGCGACGTCCGTTGTACGAAGAACTGAAGAAGGCACCACCACCATTGCCAAGACGTTTCAACCATCCGCCGGCGTGTTATGGTAAAGTTTTACAATTGTCCTTCTGGTTTTAATCACGTGCAAGATCTTCGATCACAAGATATATGAATGTTTGTTTATGTAGGTGTAACCATTGGCATTTTAGTTCGATTGTTTCATTCTATAGTTTCTCCATTGTTTTAATATGCTTGCTGCAACACTGTGACTTTATAAATATGTTTTAGATTACACGTTTTTAAAAAAATCTATCTTTCTATCTCTTTCCTAAATGTTCACTATGTAAACACGTCTAATCGATTGGAAAATTATTTGCAAACCTTAATTACACCGTTCGTAAACTACCACGTAAACTATCCACTAACCTTCTACCGGGCGTAATAAAGACAAGGGTAAGGCGTACAAAACTATTGGTCTGTTGTGTGATTTTACCAGATACTAACGATATATATTGTAAGACAGTATAGTTGGGATTTTTTGTGATACTAACCACCATATGCTTGGCTAAAGCGTTACGCAGCGTTACATGTTAAATGACGGTTCGTTTGCTTGTCGTTATTGCGTTACACTAGGCATGGAGGATGAGATTTGCCCGTACGCAACGTTCCATCTGCTTGGATTCCGGGAAGAAATGGACCCAACAAAGGCAATGAACTTCCAAACATTCCCGCATCAGAATGGTATGGGTGGTCCAGGGCATATGGGAACGATGGGATCAAGCATGGCCATGCAGGTACCCAGCCACGTACACTCGCGATCCGGTTCACAGTCAATGGTAATGTATAGCCTGTGGGGTCCAAACGACCCGTTGCTCCATGCTAGAATAATGAGTCCCTAATGTTTTTAGCCCCGACAGAATCGTTATGCTCGCAAAAATAGCCAAGGAGGTCAGAGCAGCATCTACACACCGGCACCGGAATATGACGATCCGGCCAACTGTGCTGAGGAAGATCAATATGTAAGCACGACTTCAACGCTGCCTTTGCCCGAAAAGAATGATATTTGATTGTTTCTTTTAGCGACGTTACACACGCATTAACTCTCAGGGCGGTTCGCTCTACTGTGGCCCAGGACCTGAGTACGATGATCCAGCCAATTGTGCTCCGGAAGATGATCAGTACGGTTCGCAGTATGGTGGCAACTATGGTACACCTTATGAACATTATGGCTCCCGAGGATCTGTTGGACGTCATAGCGTTGGTTCGCCGGAACCACCACCACCACCACCACGCAACCACGATACGAGCAACTCGTCCTTTAACGATTCCAAAGAGAGCAACGAAATTTCCGAAGCAGAATGTGACCGCGACAATGGTCCACGTGGGAACTACGGAGGTAAGTAGCGAAAGAATATCAATTTCAGGAAACCAATGGGAGATTTTTTTTTATATTCCCAAAGACGAAACGTTACACAATGTACAACAACATACACATTATCTTCGACAGTTAGCATTCAGCTCAATATCGCTCCCATCTAACGCTAGCTCTGTTTCCCTATTTTTATATCTTTTTTGGCCCGGTTTTGTGCAACAAAAATGACCAATGATCTCACATTTCCAATCGACTTGTAATTGCTATCTCGATATCGATATGCATCTATGCAGAACCATCTGAGGGTGAGTTGCCGGCGTATTAGTTGTGCCTGCAATATTACTTCACCAGTTCAGTATATGCATTTTCCCTCATGATCTCATGAACAACCGATCGTTCATAACATTTTGTGCTCACACATGGTTGCATCTGTTGTCACTTACCTACAATCATTCTTAGCAATTAGCATACAAACCTAATAGCAACTCATACTCGTTCGTTCTTTTACGAATCAACCGAGCATCATCATATCCGCTACGCAATCATACTCATCTCATGTCATTATACTTTTGTTACGTGTATCAATCACTTCTTTGGAAAGTATTTTGAAGTTACTTGTTCTAAGATACTTAAACTACTTTGCTCGATACAAACTCTACCAAACGCATTATTCTTTCTTAAAGAAGAAAATACCACGTTTAATATCAAAAATTTTATATAATTTTACATACAAAAAAGAAGAACAGCTGCCACTATACAAAACTTTATATTTTACGTAATATTTAAATGGTCTTATTCAAATGAACTGTTTTATGTGAAACCGTATTAACAATTCAATATTTATGAACTTAAATTATTAATTAGTGAACTTAAATGATTACGAATGAATACGTACGAATTTATAATTTAGAGACGTTATACTGTCATTTTATCATCTCTTCATATGTGTGCTCATGTTTACCTAATATCCATGTTTGCGTGTTAACATTCCTCTGATAAGAGATTATGTTTTAATTGCATCCCCCTTTCTTGCATGCATTTGCGTTTCATGTGTAGCAATACTGCATAATAATGTGTGTTTTAGAAGCTAGTTTTATTCCGTAATAACTCCTACGCTGAATTTCATTGAAAACAAAAAAAGATTATTTGTTATGGTCCTTAGTCACCCTAACCATTGTATGGCATTATAGTCCACATCATATCGCGAAAGTATCTGTGCTGTGCCGTTCATAATATGACTATCAAATTTTAACAAAACTTATGGTTTTCCAATCTCTTCATATTTTATGATTTTTCTTTCTTTCTTTTTTTTTTGTTTTCTGTCCACGTCCAATTGTATTCGTCTCTTTGTAAACACAAACTGTTATTAAATCAAAACAGCTTCATCGAAATCCAACGATGCTATTAATGGTGACGAAACAGAGAAATTATTGAAAAGGTAATTATGTGTTTTATGTTTTTTTGGGACGGGTCTTGGGTTGCGTGTATGTGTGTATATGTATGTGTAGTTAGAATATTACTTTTATTATTTTAAATAATGGGATATGGATTTATTAGTGCTTTTACAGTGCATGGCCATACTGTTAATGATTCTGTTTTCAAAAGGGAAGGTTTTATTTTTTTTAGCCTGTTCTGGTAATTGATAATGTACAGATTAATGAAAGATACTACATTGGGCACACATTTTAGTGGTCCTTCATTTGTCACTAATTGCGTAAGTATTAGAAGGATATTTAAAACGCCAAAGAAAAAGAACGGTCAATTGTGTGTGGGATTTACATTAAAAAATCGTTTTGTGTTTGTTCCTTCCCAAACTTTTTGCTATGAAGTTTTTTTTTTATCGTGTTTTTGTTGCTCTGTTTTATTTATTTTTATTTGTTTTAGTGTAAATATCAACTGTCTGATGTATCGAATGACACACTTATTAATAATGCAAAAGACACAAAAAAATATGTGTGTGATTGCTTGAGTACCAATTCATGTTTTATTGCGGTTGGTTGAAAAATGTAATATATTCGAATGACCAAGAAGCCTCCTATAAAATGCACATAAGTAAATAATATGTGAATGAGATGACTCTTTTATACCAGGATGCTGTTTTTAATAGGATTAATATAGTACAGCATTTTTAAGATCAAATAAAATCTGATCGTTCATAATGAGCACATTGTAAGTTGTAAAAAAAATTGCAAATGGAAAAAAACTTAACCTTTTTTTTTGCAGTACACTATTTTGGAGACGTAAAATTAATTATCTGTATAAGATATACTAACATAAATCCATTTCACATTTTTTATTCTCCGCTCTCGTTACATCGACAACAGAAACGAAGTCAAACCCAAGTACACCAAACAAACAGCAGCCTCCGGTAGCACAGGACTCACAGCCTACGATACTATGGCAGTGTAATCTGTAAGCCACGAAGTTCAACCGTGCAAGTAGCACTCTTCAATCCTTCATCAACTGGTAATTGTTGATCAAAGGAAAATATGATGAATGTAGCGGTTGGTGTTGTACCCTCCCAAGTAGAGTATGATGCCGGCATCAGTATGTACGGGGTATGATTTTGCCACAGGTCGGTGGCGGGTGGACATCGGTGTGTTTGCAGCAGGGCGATTAGCAACAACGCACGATATTAGCGCATTATTTGTTTTTGCAACAAATTAACCATGCTCGACCAACGCCAGACAACGCTCCTTGGAAATAATTTCTTATAACTCTGCAGTAGTTGCGTGTGTATTTGTGTCCATTGTACAACGCATCCTCGTCAATGGGATGATCAACATGATCACCTAACCCGTCGTTACTGATACTGTTGACGAATGTATCTTGACTGCAGTGGTTCTTACGTTTTATTGTGCATATTTTAGTGATATGACTAATATTATTAAACCGATTTTACTTCGCATTGATATTAATATGAATTGAGTTAAGCAAGCGAACCAAAAACAAAACGGCAAGCAAAATTTCAATAAGTTAGCTTATGTAACAGAACAGTGCGCACACTTTTTTAGTCACCAAACGATAGCAGAGAAACTGTGTAAGTCTAACACTTTTACGACTATATATATAGCAACTAGTATTTAATCCCTTATATAAACTATACCCTGGTCAGCTCTGTGAAACATTGTGCAGTAATGAAAAAAAAGAAGCAAACACAACCATATGCGATAGACTATTATACAAATCGTTCACTTTGACTACAGGATAAAAAATTCACTGCAAATAACTAATACGTTAGCCTTGCTGAGAATCAGTAATTGTCCAACCAGTAATGTAATAGTATACAAGCAACTGTGAGTCAACCATTTTGTGTGCATAAGTGGAGAGATTTCTTCCAATGCTGGTTTTTCGATGAAGCTCTCATACAAGTTAGTGCACCGAAAGCAAACAACAATGACCTACAGTGAACAATGGTAGCAATCCAGAAGACCGGGGAAGCTTTAATTAAATGCACACTTGCTTAAACTTATCTCCTTTTTAATACTTTCACCGTAATTGTGTGAAATGCGGTAACAACATGTCAACTGTTGTCATCATCACTGTCCAGGGATAATAGTGTTTAGGCTACAGAGTAATTTGTAATGTATTAAGAGTCTGAAGTACTGTGCGTAATAGAATGTGATGGGAGAAAAGAAAGAAAAAAAGCAAATGAGTAAACGAAAATGATAGCACTCACAGATAGGCGACATTTGTGACAAACAACTTTTGTCCTAGCGAGAAACCATTGTTAAAAAAAGGCTGCCAACCATTTGTTTGTTCATTTCACGCGTACTACTAGCACATCTACCGGGATGGCGGAATCGTAAGAGAGTTTTCATGCGTGATAGTAGCAATAATACGCAACACAGAGTGGAGAACCTCTAACCTTAGTTTAGTGTATGAGTTTCCTCTTTCGTGGTTTCCCACTCGTACAATTTACGTGAGTAGAAGCGGGAATAATTGTTTGCATTTTGATATTTTTTTTAGCGAAAGCTTTCGTAAAGCTTGCATAATGAGCAGTATACACCAAACAAAAAATCCAACTGGTAGCTAGGTTTTTAAACAAATTGGACGCTCGTTCCGGTCGCTTTCGGATTGTTAAGTTGTTGTTAACATTCACGAAAACTCACTGCAACGCGACGATGTTTGCTCAATCTATTGCGAATGACTTATTAGCTTTTTTTTCCTAGGCCTATTTAACGTAACGTTCGAATGAAGTAGATTTTGTGTTTCAAATGTGTCAAGTAATTAAAAAGGTACTTTTTTATATCCAGAGGTAATCTAGTAGAGTTGATGAAGACGGGTGCTACGAGTAAGTACGCCCTTTTTTGGTGAAGCAAGTTTATAGCTGACAGACGGTTTGCTTCGGTCGCCCGGTAGAATTCTGTAAAGTATTGGCTCTTTGCCATCTTATTGTCTCTCTCTCTGTGTAAGTGTGTTTATGTAAAACGCAAACCAACAACGCAAATGCAATTATGATTTAAACGATTTCTTCCAAATAATATACCTTTGTTGGTACGCTCTTGCGCAACTGATGAACATTCATTGTAAGGAAGCTGCAACAAGCCAGAAAGTAATACGAAACCACCTAAAAATAGTCGCTAAACGAACTTTTTTTTTTCGTCGTATATGGGGTCATATGTGGCACAGTTTTGTGACAGGTTCGATGTGAAGTGAAGCGGGGTATGGCTTACACTTTGGGAAAGTTTTTTTTAGGCAAAAATGAGAAGAAGAAAAAAACAGAAAGGTTAGAAAAGTGTAACTTACCAGTACATGTCGTGTTTTCCTCAACTTATAAAACTACTAAACCGTATCAGTGTGAACGTAAATAATGCAGTTAAAGAGAAAATAGCAACTTATAGTCATTACTACTCCACCCTTTCACCCAAAACAAAACAAACAACAACAAAAAAAAAACATAACGAAATGATAAATCGATTAAGGAAATTTAAACCAAATTAGTGGTAGTAAGTAAATTATAATCAACACAAAGGTACAGGTGCATAAATGTTCGAAAACAAAGTAAAAACATACACACAAACAAACGAATGAGATTGATTGATACATTGGTTGAGCGAAACGAATCCGTTTTTTTTCTTTCTGTTTACTAACATAAGTACGCTTTCTTTGTCGTTATTCCTGCGAACGAGAAAGCGGAATGATTTCTTTTAAATTAATTCTGTTCACAATCAGTTTATTGAACAATGAAAATTGAAATCAGCTTCTAGTCATTTTCTTCCAGCATTGTTCAAAATTAGCCCTAAAACTGTGTTTCCAGTATCTTTTTTAATTTTTGTTTTGCTGTGTGTGATTCAGTGTTTAAAGCTAAGTCAAGTGCCATAATTTGTGTCTGAAGCTTTTTTTTGTTTAATACGTTCTACATTCATACATGCCGTTTGAATCAATGTATCGATAGTTCTTATACCAATCTTTCAACTGAACAAATTCAACGGACAAAAGAAATTTAATCAAAATTATGCAACAATTGTTGTACAAACCAAATAATAGAGCATGGATACGAAATAACTGCTTCGTAACATATAATAATATTTAGCGGATGTAGTAGGTAGTAGGTGAGACAAAAAAACCAATGCATTTATTTACACTGTTTGGCAAATGGATCACAATTAGGGTGCGGTTATGTTTTGCTTTGCAGAAAACTAATTATGATTTTTGTGTTCGTAACAAATTGCCGTCTTTTTTCATGAGTTTTCGTTTTATACGCTTCATATAAACGTACCGAATACTTCTTATTCTACTTATGAGACGTGCAGCATTCTTTACCGAAAGTTATCAAACAAAAGTAATTCTTTGAAAAAAAAAACAAAAGAAATAACAAGCTCTGTAGTATAATCCCTATGATACGCTCGCAAAACATGTAATCAATGTAATCACTTATGGAAAAGGTGTGTGAAACTATGTTTAAGAAATTGATAAGCTGATTCAAACCGTTGCATTCGATTTGCGAAAAAGCAAACCAAAATGGAGAGCAAATTAAATGAAAATGCATACGCGAACAATCACTGTTCCATTAGCGAGAAAGATAGACCGAGAGAAAAGCAAAGAAAAAAAGAAAATAACAAATTTCAGTAACATTACCCATTAAATGTAGTGATTGATAAATTGCTTGCTTGAATATTGTCAAACAGGAAAAGCTTAGATCAGAACGTGAAGTACCAAATCCACCGTAAGGCGGATGGGGTTATTGAAGGGTAATTGCAAAAAAAAGGTAAAACGATTCGTACGAACAACTGTACCGAATCCCCGGACCCATTTGGTGGCTCTAGTAATTGCAGAAAAGAAAAGAAAACAAAAAACAAAAACAAGAACGAAAAGAAACGCAAAACGTAAACTTCACTAATGAGCATATACTCTTTAAATTTAAATAATACTAGAAACGTAAGTAAGCTAACTAATGAAACAAAAGAATCAGAAACATGCAGCCAAAATCAACTACTAACAGACAGCATACGAAACATTGCATCACGAAACTATTCAAAAGCAAAATAATGCAAACTATACAGAATTTTCAGAACTACTCAAATTATTACCAGACAAAACAAAACAAAAACACCCAAAAATCGAAATAAAAATAGTAAAAAGAGGAATGTTTTTAATTAGAATGAAACATTCGAACATTCGCAGTTGCAGTGCTTGCAGAGCTCTTTTAAAATTCAGGAATTATTCAACTATTATGTAACCTAAAACTTGTGTATTTTTGACCCTCTCCTTCCCTATCGGTACAAAACGTAACGCTGGAAGCATACCACCTTTATTATTTATCTTTAATTATCTCTTTTATAATTTGGTCAACTCCTTTTATCACAAAAATTAAAAAAAGAACATTTAACAGATATGTTCTTCAATACTTACAGTTTCCAAAATACAGAAAAGATGACCGTTTCGTGGTCAAACCGGCTTGAAAAATTACTTTGACTTGACTTGGTTTTTGGGATCGAAAAATCCCTTTTCGGAAAAAAGCACTTTTAAAATTTAAAACAACAAGAGAGCATCCATTAAAGGACGTAGCGCTAACTGCCGCAAGGGACCGCTAAAATCCAAAATCCAAAACGATTTTTCAACACCAAGATAGCATCCATCAAAAGAGGTACCACAAACTACCGTTCACCAGCTGAGTGCTTCATATAGCGGTCTCTTTCCCGCTTGATATCATTCATTGATAGTCATTCGAGATCCTTTACTATTGCTTGACTGGATTGAAAGAGATCGAAGATTATTTTCCCTTCATCGGACGCTCTCATACTATTGATCACCAATACCAGATCATCTTCAGGTAAAAGTGAGTGTTACCTCCTTCGTTGGATGCTCTCGCCCGGGGATAGAATTTCGCCCTCTAGAAGATGTCGGATAAACGAATCATCGGAAAATGCCGCTTCATTGTAGATTGTTTCGGACTTCCTTGCAAAAGTGAGCATCATTTGGATGCAAATTATTACAATTACACTAATTGTGTATATTTTGACTAAACACGTCTAATACCGACACTTTATTGAAGCAACGTACCTGTAATCTCACAATGTATCTACTCTCCTCGATTTAAAGCTTACTGTAATAGTTCTCATGAACCACATAGTCCTTCGTAATGTCTGCGAGTGTTTTGCAACCGGCAAGGGCCATCGTCAGGTCTAGCTCGTTTCGCAATAAATCCAAAACGTGCTCTACGCCTGCTTGTCCATTAACGGCCAATCCCCATACTGCTGGACGTCCGAAGAATACCATCCGTGCGCCAAGTGCTAGCGCTTTGAAGACATCCGTTCCCTGAGTAATGCCGCCGTCAAGAAATATTTCCACACGATTTCCAACGGCTGATACAATTTCCGGTAAAGCTTCAATCTGAAAAGAAAACGTCAATAAACGTAGGAAGATAGCAATCCAGCGTCAACAAGATTGACTATGACCGACCGAAGCGGGAACGGAATCCAGTTGCCGAGCGCCATGATTCGAAACAAATATCCCGTGTACGCCGAGATCGGCCGCAATGATGGCGTCTTCTCGAGTCAGTATGCCCTTTACGATGATGGGCAGTTTGGTAAATCCGAGCAGCCATTTTACGTCGTCCCAGGACAGGGTAGGATCGAGCTGTTCGGCAATGTACTCGTTGATGCCTGATCCACCCTGACTGCGAATGCTGGAGGCTTTACCAACGAAGTTCGCCATCCTGGAAGTAATCGAAAAACGTGTATGAAGGTGAAGTCATGATACAACTCACATTCAAATGACTTAAATACTTTGAAGTTAGCTAAAGATTAAAATGACTTTAAACAATTAATTAATTCGATCACCACGACTCCATCATTTAGAAATCACTCAGGAGTTATTCAATGATAATGATGTCTGTATCATCAGCGTCTATAAAGATCTAAATTGAACAATGGATATTCTCCGAATGTTCTATCTCCGAGTCTCAAACGATTCTTTCAACCGCTTTGTTGAAGAGGATCAATGAGGAATCACAATGTCCGGATAGATGTGTATTTGGTGGGACTGGAAGGGAATCATTTATTGTGAGTTGCTTCGGTATGGTCAAACACAAAATTCAGATCTCTTCTGTCAACTGCCTGGGACATTTGAAGTTTACTGTTAACGAGAAATGAGTGATCAAGATCATGAAGATAGTAAATCAATCACTAAAATGTTTCACTCATTACAATTTCAATGAGAAAGGCATTATGAAGGTACCTATAAAATGGTAACAAAATTATAGCGGTGGCGGAGAGAAGAGTTGTCTAATTCGCACTAATTCCAAAGTATCGTCATCACTGAAACCAGTTCCGGAAAAAACAAGTACACGAATGGCACTTACGTCAGATGAGGCGGTAGTGAAAATTTGTTGCGCATATCTGCCCGCCGTAAACCAAACAGTGGCGCATCCACCGTCAGTACGATCGCACGATAACCGGCCCTTTCCGCCCGGCGTACCAAACCTTCCGTCAGCTGCCGATCACGGTAGATGTACAGCTGGAACCACTTCGGTGCGTTCGGTGTCGCATTGGCCACTTCCTCGAGCGAACTTGTACTGATCGTGCTTAGTGTGAAGAGCACCTGTCTGCTCGCGGCTGCCTTCGCATTTGCCACCTCACCCTCGGGATGGGCCATCCGTTGCATGGCCGTGGGCGAAATGGCGATTGGCAGTGCGAAACGCTCACCGAACACGGTACAGGTAAGGTCCCGGGTGGCGCCACCCTGCAGCATCCGTGGTCGGATGCGTATGCGATCGAAACCGGTTCGATTCAATTGGAGCGACAGCTCGTCCCCAGCACCACTCCGATAGTAGTCGAGTGCATTCCGGGGGATAATTTCGTGCGCCCGTTGCTCGTAATCACGCACCGACACCAGTGCCATGGCTTGGGTAGATTGATAGGAGGTCCGCCTTTGTGAGGTTGATAGCGAGATAGACACGTCTGAACGGTTCGGTGGACCAGATGGAACTGTTTGTCGTTTGAGTGAATAAAAGTGACTTTGCAGGTTTCATGTGTATGAAGGAAGCTGGCGCAATGATAGTGAGCATTGTTTACAATCAAGTTATTAACTGATAACAGTCGGTGGGTGCTGGTGCTGGTGGTAGAGTTATGAATCCAATCCCCTTCAACACGTTGGTTTACGTTGATTTGTAACCGACAGCAAAATGTGTTTGAAAACTCATTTTTTTCTATTACCTATTGTACAAATATTTTTAAAAAATCTTTAATCTTTTTTTCGTATCGAAATTTTAGCCAAAAGTAGTGTGTGTTTGTTCTATCGAAAGAAACAGATGGAAATATGGAAATTAATATTTCATTTCTCACCTCACGCTCACTAGCTTTACCGATCATCTTCCCTTGATTGATAACGGCTTATAATGGAAAAGGAAAACTGTCACCCAGTCACTAAACGCTAAGCAATTGTCGCGTTTGCGAACGCGATTCAGAAACTTATGCTAATTGCAAAAAGTCGCTATACGTGTATTTTCAGCGAAAAATCGGTATTCCAAGCGCGACTTGTATTGAAAATACCCTTAGTCTTTTTGGAGTAATTTAAGAGCGAAATTTATAAATTCATGTTTTTTAATGTGAATTTATTGAAATAATTTTCTTAAACAGGGTAAGGAACTTGGTTCCTCGAATAACTTCTGGCACAGACATCTGAGGGCATGGCCGTCCAAGAAGAAAATATAGCCAAGGATGCCATCTATCGACCACAGGATAAAGATTGGCGATCCGTTGGATACCGACCGAGTTATAGGCAAAAGTTGGTGCAAAAATGAAGAAAATTTTACATTTTCTCAAACAGGGTAAGGAACTTGGTTCCTCGGATAACTTCTGGCACAGACATCTGAAGGCAAGGCCGTCCAAGAAGAAAATGTAGCCATTGGTTCCATCTATCGACCACAGGTTAAAGATTGGCGACCCGTTGGATACCGACCGAGTTATAGACAAAACTTGGTGCAAAAATGAGCCTTAGTAAAATTGTATTTTTTAGATTTTTTTGATTTTTTGATTATTTTTCACTCTTTTTTTTATTTAAAGCATTACTTGAGTGAATAGAAACACATTGCAACCGATTGGCATTAAAATAAATCAATTTAATTTTTTTTGAAAAATTTCTCAAAAAAATGGCAAGGGGTAAGCCTTGTGAAATTTTCGAGTGGAAATTTTTTTTGAAATTTTTTTCTGATTTTTTATTCTTTTTTTAATTTAAAGCATTATTTAAGTGAAAAGAAACTTATTGCAACAAAATTCGCATTAAAATATATCATATTTATAAATTTTGCTAAATTACTCAAAAATGAGGAAAATTTTACATTTTCTCAAACAGGGTAAGGAACTTGGTTCCTCGGATAACTTCTGGCACAGAGATCTGACGGCATGGCCGTCCAAGAAGAAAATGTAGCCATTGGTGCCATCTATCGACCACAAGTTAAAGATTGGCGATCCGTTGGATACCGACCGAGTTAAAGGCAAAATTTGGTGCAAAAATGAGGAAAATTTTACATTTTCTCAAACAGGGTATGGAACTTGGTTCCTCGGATAACTTCTGGCACAGACATCTGAGGGCATGGCCGTCCAAGAAGAAAATGTAGCCATTGGTGCCATCTATCGACCACAAGTTAAAGATTGGCGATCCGTTGGATACCGACCGAGTTATAGACAAAACTTGGTGCAAAAATGAGCCTTAGTAAAATTGTATTTTTTAGATTTTTTTGATTTTTTGATTATTTTTCACTCTTTTTTTTATTTAAAGCATTACTTGAGTGAAAAGAAACACATTGCAACCGATTGGCATTAAAATAAATCAATTTAATTTTTTTTGAAAAATTTCTCAAAAAAATGGCAAGGGGTAAGCCTTATGAAATTTTCGAGTGGAATTTTTTTTTGAAATTTTTTTCTGATTTTTTATTCTTTTTTTAATTTAAAGCATTATTTAAGTGAAAAGAAACTTATTGCAACAAAATTCGCATTAAAATATATCATATTTATAAATTTTGCTAAATTACTCAAAAATGAAGAAAATTTTACATTTTCTCAAACAGGGTAAGGAACTTTGTTCCTCGAATAACTTCTGGCACAGACATCTGACGGCATGGCCGTCCAAGAAGAAAATGTAGCCATTGGTGCCATCTATCGACCACAAGTTAAAGATTGGCGATCCGTTGGATACCGACCGAGTTATAGGCAAAAGTTGGTGCAAAAATGAAGAAAATTTTACATTTTCTCAAACAGGGTATGGAACTTGGTTCCTCGGATAACTTCTGGCACAGACATCTGAGGGCATGGCCGTCCAAGAAGAAAATGTAGCCAAGGATGCCATCTATCGACCACAGGTTAAAGATTGGCGATCCGTTGGATACCGACCGAGTTATAGACAAAACTTGCTGCAAAAATGAGCCTTAGTCAATTTTTATTTTTGTGATTTTTTTGATTTTTTGATTATTTTTCACTCTTTTTTTTATTTAAAGCATTACTTAAGTGAAAAGAAACACATTGCAACCGATTGGCATTAAAAAAAATCAATTTGATTTTTTTTCCAAAATTTCTCAAAAAAAACGTAAGGGGTAAGCCTTATGAAATTTTTGAGTAAAAAATTTTGTTTGAAATTTTTTTCTGATTTTTAATTCTTTTTTTAATTGAAAGCATTATTTAAGTGAAAAGAAACATATTGCAACAAAATTCGCATTAAAATATATCATATTTATAAATTTTGCTAAATTACTCAAAAATGAAGAAAATTTTACATTTTCTCAAACAGGGTAAGGAACTTGGTTCCTCGAATAACTTCTGGCACAGACATCTGAGGGCATGGCCGTCCAAGAAGAAAATGTAGCCATTGGTGCCATTTATCGACCACAGGATAAAGATTGGCGATCCGTTGGATACCGACCGAGTTATAGGCAAAATTTGGTGCAAAAATGAGGAAAATTTTACATTTTCTTAAACAGGGTATGGAACTTGGTTCCTCGAATAACTTCTGGCACAGACATCTGAGGGTATGGCCGTCCAAAAAGAAAATGTAGCCATTGGTGCCATCTATCGACCACAGGATAAAGATTGGCGATCCGTTGGATACCGACCGAGTTATAGGCAAAACTTGGTGCAAAAATAAGCCTTAGTAAATTTTTATTTTTGTGATTTTTTTGATTTTTTGATTATTTTTCACTCTTTTTTTATTTAAAGCATTACTTAAGTGAAAAGAAACACATTGCAACCGATTGGCATTAAAAAAAATCAATTTGATTTTTTTTCCAAAATTTCTCAAAAAAACGTTAGGGGTAAGCCTTATGAAATTTTCGAGTGAAAATTTTTTTTGAAATTTTTTTCTGATTTTTTATTCTTTTTTTAATTTAAAGCATTATTAAAGTGAAAAGAAACATATTGCAACAAAATTCGCATTAAAATATATCATATTTATAAATTTTGCTAAATTACTCAAAAATGAAGAAAATTTTACATTTTCTCAAACAGGGTAAGGAACTTGGTTCCTCGGATAACTTCTGGCACAAACATCTGATGGCATGGCCGTCCAAGAAGAAAATGTAGCCATTAGTGCCATCTATCGACCACAGGTTAAAGTTTGGCGATCCGTTGGATACCGACCGAGTTATAGGCAAAAGTTGGTGCAAAAATGAAGAAAATTTTACATTTTCTCAAAAAGGGTAAGGAACTTGGTTCCTCGAATAACTTCTGGCACAGACATCTGAGGGCATGGCCGTCCAAGAAGAAAATGTAGCCATTGGTGCCATTTATCGACCACAGGTTAAAGATTGGCGATCCGTTGGATACCGACCGAGTTATAGGCAAAACGTGGTGCAAAAATGAGGAAAATTTTACATTTTCTCAAACAGGGTATGGAACTTGGTTTCTCGAATAACTTCTGGCACAGACATCTGAGGGTATGGCCGTCCAAGAAGAAAATGTAGCCATTGGTGCCATCTATCGACCACAGGATAAAGATTGGCGATCCGTTGGATACCGACCGAGTTATAGACAAAACTTGCTGCAAAAATGAGCCTTAGTAAATTTTTATTTTTGTGATTTTTTTGATTTTTTGATTATTTTTCACTCTTTTTTTTATTTAAAGCATTACTTGAGTGAAAAGAAACACATTGCAACCGATTGGCATTAAAAAAAATCAATTTGATTTTTTTTCCAAAATTTCTCAAAAAAACGTTAGGGGTAAGCCTTATGAAATTTTCGAGTGAAAATTTTTTTTGAAATTTTTTTCTGATTTTTTATTCTTTTTTTAATTTAAAGCATTATTAAAGTGAAAAGAAACATATTGCAACAAAATTCGCATTAAAATATATCATATTTATAAATTTTGCTAAATTACTCAAAAATGAAGAAAATTTTACATTTTCTCAAACAGGGTAAGGAACTTGGTTCCTCGGATAACTTCTGGCACAAACATCTGATGGCATGGCCGTCCAAGAAGAAAATGTAGCCATTAGTGCCATCTATCGACCACAGGTTAAAGTTTGGCGATCCGTTGGATACCGACCGAGTTATAGGCAAAAGTTGGTGCAAAAATGAAGAAAATTTTACATTTTCTCAAAAAGGGTAAGGAACTTGGTTCCTCGAATAACTTCTGGCACAGACATCTGAGGGCATGGCCGTCCAAGAAGAAAATGTAGCCATTGGTGCCATTTATCGACCACAGGTTAAAGATTGGCGATCCGTTGGATACCGACCGAGTTATAGGCAAAACGTGGTGCAAAAATGAGGAAAATTTTACATTTTCTCAAACAGGGTATGGAACTTGGTTTCTCGAATAACTTCTGGCACAGACATCTGAGGGTATGGCCGTCCAAGAAGAAAATGTAGCCATTGGTGCCATCTATCGACCACAGGATAAAGATTGGCGATCCGTTGGATACCGACCGAGTTATAGACAAAACTTGCTGCAAAAATGAGCCTTAGTAAATTTTTATTTTTGTGATTTTTTTGATTTTTTGATTATTTTTCACTCTTTTTTTTATTTAAAGCATTACTTGAGTGAAAAGAAACACATTGCAACCGATTGGCATTAAAAAAAATCAATTCGATTTTTTTTCCAAAATTTCTCAAAAAAACGTAAGGGGTAAGCCTTATGAAATTTTCGAGTGGAAAGTTTTTTTGAAATTTTTTTCTGATTTTTTATTCTTTTTTTAATTTAAAGCATTATTTAAGTGAAAAGAAACTTATTGCAACAAAATTCGCATTAAAATATATCATATTTATAAATTTTGCTAAATTACTCAAAAATGAAGAAAATTTTACATTTTCTCAAACAGGGTAAGGAACTTGGTTCCTCGAATAACTTCTGGCACAGACATCTGAGGGCATGGCCGTCCAAGAAGAAAATGTAGCCATTGGTGCCATCTATCGACCACAGGTTAAAGATTGGCGATCCGTTGGATACCGACCGAGTTATAGGCAAAACTTGGTGCAAAAATGAAGAAAATTTTACATTTTCTTAAACAGGGTAAGGAACTTGGTTCCTCGAATAACTTCTGGCACAGACATCTGAGGGTATGGCCGTCCAAGAAGAAAATGTAGCCATTGGTGCCATCTATCGACCACAGGATAAAGATTGGCGATCCGTTGGATACCGACCGAGTTATAGACAAAACTTGCTGCAAAAATGAGCCTTAGTAAATTTTTATTTTTGTGATTTTTTTGATTTTTTGATTATTTTTCACTCTTTTTTTTATTTAAAGCATTACTTGAGTGAAAAGAAACACATTGCAACCGATTGGCATTAAAAAAAATCAATTTGATTTTTTTTCCAAAATTTCTCAAAAAAAACGTTAGGGGTAAGCCTTATGAAATTTTCGAGTGAAAATTTTTTTTGAAATTTTTTTCTGATTTTTTATTCTTTTTTTAATTTAAAGCATTATTAAAGTGAAAAGAAACATATTGCAACAAAATTCGCATTAAAATATATCATATTTATAAATTTTGCTAAATTACTCAAAAATGAAGAAAATTTTACATTTTCTCAAACAGGGTAAGGAACTTGGTTCCTCGGATAACTTCTGGCACAAACATCTGATGGCATGGCCGTCCAAGAAGAAAATGTAGCCATTAGTGCCATCTATCGACCACAGGTTAAAGTTTGGCGATCCGTTGGATACCGACCGAGTTATAGGCAAAAGTTGGTGCAAAAATGAAGAAAATTTTACATTTTCTCAAAAAGGGTAAGGAACTTGGTTCCTCGAATAACTTCTGGCACAGACATCTGAGGGCATGGCCGTCCAAGAAGAAAATGTAGCCATTGGTGCCATTTATCGACCACAGGTTAAAGATTGGCGATCCGTTGGATACCGACCGAGTTATAGGCAAAACGTGGTGCAAAAATGAGGAAAATTTTACATTTTCTCAAACAGGGTATGGAACTTGGTTTCTCGAATAACTTCTGGCACAGACATCTGAGGGTATGGCCGTCCAAGAAGAAAATGTAGCCATTGGTGCCATCTATCGACCACAGGATAAAGATTGGCGATCCGTTGGATACCGACCGAGTTATAGACAAAACTTGCTGCAAAAATGAGCCTTAGTAAATTTTTATTTTTGTGATTTTTTTGATTTTTTGATTATTTTTCACTCTTTTTTTTATTTAAAGCATTACTTGAGTGAAAAGAAACACATTGCAACCGATTGGCATTAAAAAAAATCAATTCGATTTTTTTTCCAAAATTTCTCAAAAAAACGTAAGGGGTAAGCCTTATGAAATTTTCGAGTGGAAAGTTTTTTTGAAATTTTTTTCTGATTTTTTATTCTTTTTTTAATTTAAAGCATTATTTAAGTGAAAAGAAACTTATTGCAACAAAATTCGCATTAAAATATATCATATTTATAAATTTTGCTAAATTACTCAAAAATGAAGAAAATTTTACATTTTCTCAAACAGGGTAAGGAACTTGGTTCCTCGAATAACTTCTGGCACAGACATCTGAGGGCATGGCCGTCCAAGAAGAAAATGTAGCCATTTGTGCCATCTATCGACCACAGTTTAAAGATTGGCGATCCGTTGGATACCGACCGAGTTATAGGCAAAAGTTGGTGCAAAAATGAAGAAAATTTTACATTTTCTTAAACAGGGTAAGGAACTTGGTTCCTCGAATAACTTCTGGCACAGACATCTGAGGGTATGGCCGTCCAAGAAGAAAATGTAGCCATTGGTGCCATCTATCGACCACAGGATAAAGATTGGCGATCCGTTGGATACCGACCGAGTTATAGACAAAACTTGCTGCAAAAATGAGCCTTAGTAAATTTTTATTTTTTTGATTTTTTTGATTTTTTGATTATTTTTCACTCTTTTTTTTATTTAAAGCATTACTTGAGTGAAAAGAAACATATTGCAACCGATTGGCATTAAAAAAAATCAATTTGATTTTTTTTCCAAAATTTCTCAAAAAAACGTAAGGGGTAAGCCTTATGAAATTTTCGAGTGGAAATTTTTTTTGAAATTTTTTTCTGATTTTTTATTCTTTTTTTAATTTAAAGCATTATTAAAGTGAAAAGAAACATATTGCAACAAAATTCGCATTAAAATATATCATATTTATAAATTTTGCTAAATTACTCAAAAATGAAGAAAATTTTACATTTTCTCAAACAGGGTAAGGAACTTGGTTCCTCGGATAACTTCTGGCACAAACATCTGATGGCATGGCCGTCCAAGAAGAAAATGTAGCCATTAGTGCCATCTATCGACCACAGGTTAAAGTTTGGCGATCCGTTGGATACCGACCGAGTTATAAGCAAAAGTTGGTGCAAAAATGAAGAAAATTTTACATTTTCTCAAACAGGGTAAGGAACTTGGTTCCTCGAATAACTTCTGGCACAGACATCTGAGGGTATGGCCGTCCAAGAAGAAAATGTAGCCATTGGTGCCATCTATCGACCACAGGTTAAAGATTGGCGATCCGTTGGATACCGACCGAGTTATAGACAAAACTTGCTGCAAAAATGAGCCTTAGTAAATTTTTATTTTTGTGATTTTTTTGATTTTTTGATTATTTTTCACTCTTTTTTTTATTTAAAGCATTACTTGAGTGAAAAGAAACACATTGCAACCGATTGGCATTAAAAAAAATCAATTTGATTTTTTTTTCCAAAATTTCTCAAAAAAACGTAAGGGGTAAGCCTTATGAAATTTTCGAGTGGAAATTTTTTTTGAAATTTTTTTCTGATTTTTTATTCTTTTTTTAATTTAAAGCATTATTTAAGTGAAAAGAAACTTATTGCAACAAAATTCGCATTAAAATATATCATATTTATAAATTTTGCTAAATTACTCAAAAATGAAGAAAATTTTACATTTTCTCAAACAGGGTAAGGAACTTGGTTCCTCGAATAACTTCTGGCACAGACATCTGAGGGCATGGCCGTCCAAGAAGAAAATGTAGCCATTGGTGCCATCTATCGACCACAGGTTAAAGATTGGCGATCCGTTGGATACCGACCGAGTTATAGGCAAAATTTGGTGCAAAAATGAGGAAAATTTTACATTTTCTTAAACAGGGTAAGGAACTTGGTTCCTCGAATAACTTCTGGCACAGACATCTGAGGGTATGGCCGTCCAAGAAGAAAATGTAGCCATTGGTGCCATCTATCGACCACAGGATAAAGATTGGCGATCCGTTGGATACCGACCGAGTTATAGACAAAACTTGCTGCAAAAATGAGCCTTAGTAAATTTTTATTTTTGTGATTTTTTTGATTTTTTGATTATTTTTCACTCTTTTTTTATTTAAAGCATTACTTGAGTGAAAAGAAACACATTGCAACCGATTGGCATTAAAAAAAATCAATTTAATTTTTTTTTGCAAAATTTCTCAAAAAAATGGCAAGGGGTACCCCTTATGAAATTTTCGAGTGGAAATTTTTTTTGAAATTTTTTTCTGATTTTTTATTCTTTTTTTAATTTAAAGCATTATTTAAGTGAAAAGAAACTTATTGCAACAAAATTCGCATTAAAATATATCATATTTATAAATTTTGCTAAATTACTCAAAAATGAAGAAAATTTTCCATTTTCTCAAACAGGGTAAGGAACTTGGTTCCTCGGATAACTTCTGGCACAGACATCTGAGGGCATGGCCGTCCAAGAAGAAAATGTAGCCATTGGTGCCATCTATCGACCACAGGTTAAAGATTGGCGATCCGTTGGATACCGACCGAGTTATAGGCAAAAGTTGGTGCAAAAATGAGGAAAATTTTCCATTTTCTCAAACAGGGTAAGGAACTTGGTTCCTCGGATAACTTTTGGCACAGACATCTGAGGGCATGGCCGTCCAAGAAGAAAATGTAGCCATTGGTGCCATCTATCGACCACAGGTTAAAGATTGGCGATCCGTTGGATACCGACCGAGTTATAGGCAAAATTTGGTGCAAAAATGAGCCTTAGTAATTTTATATTTTTGTGATTTTTTTGATTTTTTGATTATTTTTCACTCTTTTTTTTATTTAAAGCATTACTGTAGTGAAAAGAAACACATTGCAACCGATTGGCATTAAAATAAATCAATTTAATTTTTTTTGCAAAATTTCTCAAAAAAATGGCAAGGGGTACCCCTTATGAAATTTTCGAGTGGAAATTTTTTTTGAAATTTTTTTCTGATTTTTTATTCTTTTTTTAATTTAAAGCATTATTTAAGTGAAAAGAAACTTATTGCAACAAAATTCGCATTAAAATATATCATATTTATAAATTTTGCTAAATTACTCAAAAATGAGGAAAATTTTCCATTTTCTCAAACAGGGTAAGGAACTTGGTTCCTCGGATAACTTCTGGCACAGACATCTGAGGGCATGGCCGTCCAAGAAGAAAATGTAGCCATTGGTGCCATCCGTTGGATACCGACCGAGTTATAGGCAAAATTTGGTGCAAAAATGAGCCTTAGTAATTTTATATTTTTGTGATTTTTTTGATTTTTTGATTATTTTTCACTCTTTTTTTTATTTAAAGCATTACTGTAGTGAAAAGAAACACATTGCAACCGATTGGCATTAAAATAAATCAATTTAATTTTTTTTGCAAAATTTCTCAAAAAAATGGCAAGGGGTACCCCTTATGAAATTTTCGAGTGGAAATTTTTTTTGAAATTTTTTTCTGATTTTTTATTCTTTTTTTTAATTTAAAGCATTATTTAAGTGAAAAGAAACTTATTGCAACAAAATTCGCATTAAAATATATCATATTTATGAATTTTGCTAAATTACTCAAAAATGAAGAAAATTTCCCATTTTCTCAAACAGGGTAAGGAACTTGGTTCCTCGGATAACTTCTGGCACAGACATCTGAGGGCATGGCCGTCCAAGAAGAAAATGTAGCCATTGGTGCCATCTATCGACCACAGGTTAAAGATTGGCGATCCGTTGGATACCGACCGAGTTATAGGCAAAAGTTGGTGCAAAAATGAGGAAAATTTTACATTTTCTCAAACAGGGTAAGGAACTTGGTTCCTCGGATAACTTTTGGCACAGACATCTGAGGGCATGGCCGTCAAAGAAGAAAATGTAGCCATTGGTGCCATCTATCGACCACAGGTTCAAGATTGGCGATCCGTTGGATACCGACCGAGTTATAGGCAAAATTTGGTGCAAAAATGAGCCTTAGTAATTTTATATTTTTGTGATTTTTTTGATTTTTTGATTATTTTTCACTCTTTTTTTTATTTAAAGCATTACTGTAGTGAAAAGAAACACATTGCAACCGATTGGCATTAAAATAAATCAATTTAATTTTTTTTGCAAAATTTCTCAAAAAAATGGCAAGGGGTACCCCTTATGAAATTTTCGAGTGGAAATTTTTTTTGAAATTTTTTTCTGATTTTTTATTCTTTTTTTAATTTAAAGCATTATTTAAGTGAAAAGAAACTTATTGCAACAAAATTCGCATTAAAATATATCATATTTATAAATTTTGCTAAATTACTCAAAAATGAAGAAAATTTTCCATTTTCTCAAACAGGGTAAGGAACTTGGTTCCTCGGATAACTTCTGGCACAGACATCTGAGGGCATGGCCGTCCAAGAAGAAAATGTAGCCATTGGTGCCATCTATCGACCACAGGTTAAAGATTGGCAATCCGTTGGATACCGACCGAGTTATAGGCAAAAGTTGGTGCAAAAATGAGGAAAATTTTCCATTTTCTCAAACAGGGTAAGGAACTTGGTTCCTCGGATAACTTTTGGCACAGACATCTGAGGGCATGGCCGTCAAAGAAGAAAATGTAGCCATTGGTGCCATCTATCGACCACAGGTTCAAGATTGGCGATCCGTTGGATACCGACCGAGTTATAGGCAAAATTTGGTGCAAAAATGAGCCTTAGTAATTTTATATTTTTGTGATTGTTTTGATTTTTTGATTATTTTTCACTCTTTTTTTTATTTAAAGCATTACTGTAGTGAAAAGAAACACATTGCAACCGATTGGCATTAAAATAAATCAATTTAATTTTTTTTGCAAAATTTCTCAAAAAAATGGCAAGGGGTACCCCTTATGAAATTTTCGAGTGGAAATTTTTTTTGAAATTTTTTTCTGATTTTTTATTCTTTTTTTAATTTAAAGCATTATTTAAGTGAAAAGAAACTTATTGCAACAAAATTCGCATTAAAATATATCATATTTATAAATTTTGCTAAATTACTCAAAAATGAAGAAAATTTTCCATTTTCTCAAACAGGGTAAGGAACTTGGTTCCTCGGATAACTTCTGGCACAGACATCTGAGGGCATGGCCGTCCAAGAAGAAAATGTAGCCATTGGTGCCATCTATCGACCACAGGTTAAAGATTGGCAATCCGTTGGATACCGACCGAGTTATAGGCAAAAGTTGGTGCAAAAATGAGGAAAATTTTCCATTTTCTCAAACAGGGTAAGGAACTTGGTTCCTCGGATAACTTTTGGCACAGACATCTGAGGGCATGGCCGTCAAAGAAGAAAATGTAGCCAAGGATGCCATCTATCGACCACAGGTTAAAGATTGGCGATCCGTTGGATACCGACCGAGTTATAGACAAAACTTGCTGCAAAAATGAGCCTTAGTCAATTTTTATTTTTGTGATTTTTTTGATTTTTTGATTATTTTTCACTCTTTTTTTTATTTAAAGCATTACTTAAGTGAAAAGAAACACATTGCAACCGATTGGCATTAAAAAAAATCAATTTGATTTTTTTTCCAAAATTTCTCAAAAAAAACGTAAGGGGTAAGCCTTATGAAATTTTTGAGTAAAAAATTTTGTTTGAAATTTTTTTCTGATTTTTAATTCTTTTTTTAATTGAAAGCATTATTTAAGTGAAAAGAAACATATTGCAACAAAATTCGCATTAAAATATATCATATTTATAAATTTTGCTAAATTACTCAAAAATGAAGAAAATTTTACATTTTCTCAAACAGGGTAAGGAACTTGGTTCCTCGAATAACTTCTGGCACAGACATCTGAGGGCATGGCCGTCCAAGAAGAAAATGTAGCCATTGGTGCCATTTATCGACCACAGGTTAAAGATTGGCGATCCGTTGGATACCGACCGAGTTATAGGCAAAATTTGGTGCAAAAATGAGGAAAATTTTACATTTTCTTAAACAGGGTATGGAACTTGGTTCCTCGAATAACTTCTGGCACAGACATCTGAGGGTATGGCCGTCCAAAAAGAAAATGTAGCCATTGGTGCCATCTATCGACCACAGGATAAAGATTGGCGATCCGTTGGATACCGACCGAGTTATAGGCAAAAGTTGGTGCAAAAATAAGCCTTAGTAAATTTTTATTTTTGTGATTTTTTTGATTTTTTGATTATTTTTCACTCTTTTTTTATTTAAAGCATTACTTAAGTGAAAAGAAACACATTGCAACCGATTGGCATTAAAAAAAATCAATTTGATTTTTTTTCCAAAATTTCTCAAAAAAACGTAAGGGGTAAGCCTTATGAAATTTTCGAGTGGAAATTTTTTTTGAAATTTTTTTCTGATTTTTTATTCTTTTTTTAATTTAAAGCATTATTTAAGTGAAAAGAAACTTATTGCAACAAAATTCGCATTAAAATATATCATATTTATAAATTTTGCTAAATTACTCAAAAATGAAGAAAATTTTACATTTTCTCAAACAGGGTAAGGAACTTGGTTCCTCGAATAACTTCTGGCACAGACATCTGAGGGCATGGCCGTCCAAGAAGAAAATGTAGCCATTGGTGCCATCTATCGACCACCGGTTAAAGATTGGCGATCCGTTGGATACCGACCGAGTTATAGGCAAAACTTGGTGCAAAAATGAAGAAAATTTTACATTTTCTTAAACAGGGTAAGGAACTTGGTTCCTCGGATAACTTCTGGCACAGACATCTGAGGGTATGGCCGTCCAAGAAGAAAATGTAGCCATTGGTGCCATCTATCGACCACAGGATAAAGATTGGCGATCCGTTGGATACCGACCGAGTTATAGACAAAACTTGCTGCAAAAATGAGCCTTAGTAAATTTTTATTTTTGTGATTTTTTTGATTTTTTGATTATTTTTCACTCTTTTTTTTATTTAAAGCATTACTTGAGTGAAAAGAAACACATTGCAACCGATTGGCATTAAAAAAAATCAATTTGATTTTTTTTCCAAAATTTCTCAAAAAAACGTTAGGGGTAAGCCTTATGAAATTTTCGAGTGAAAATTTTTTTTGAAATTTTTTTCTGATTTTTTATTCTTTTTTTAATTTAAAGCATTATTAAAGTGAAAAGAAACATATTGCAACAAAATTCGCATTAAAATATATCATATTTATAAATTTTGCTAAATTACTCAAAAATGAAGAAAATTTTACATTTTCTCAAACAGGGTAAGGAACTTGGTTCCTCGGATAACTTCTGGCACAAACATCTGATGGCATGGCCGTCCAAGAAGAAAATGTAGCCATTAGTGCCATCTATCGACCACAGGTTAAAGTTTGGCGATCCGTTGGATACCGACCGAGTTATAGGCAAAAGTTGGTGCAAAAATGAAGAAAATTTTACATTTTCTCAAAAAGGGTAAGGAACTTGGTTCCTCGAATAACTTCTGGCACAGACATCTGAGGGCATGGCCGTCCAAGAAGAAAATGTAGCCATTGGTGCCATTTATCGACCACAGGTTAAAGATTGGCGATCCGTTGGATACCGACCGAGTTATAGGCAAAACGTGGTGCAAAAATGAGGAAAATTTTACATTTTCTCAAACAGGGTATGGAACTTGGTTTCTCGAATAACTTCTGGCACAGACATCTGAGGGTATGGCCGTCCAAGAAGAAAATGTAGCCATTGGTGCCATCTATCGACCACAGGATAAAGATTGGCGATCCGTTGGATACCGACCGAGTTATAGACAAAACTTGCTGCAAAAATGAGCCTTAGTAAATTTTTATTTTTGTGATTTTTTTGATTTTTTGATTATTTTTCACTCTTTTTTTTATTTAAAGCATTACTTGAGTGAAAAGAAACACATTGCAACCGATTGGCATTAAAAAAAATCAATTCGATTTTTTTTCCAAAATTTCTCAAAAAAACGTAAGGGGTAAGCCTTATGAAATTTTCGAGTGGAAAGTTTTTTTGAAATTTTTTTCTGATTTTTTATTCTTTTTTTAATTTAAAGCATTATTTAAGTGAAAAGAAACTTATTGCAACAAAATTCGCATTAAAATATATCATATTTATAAATTTTGCTAAATTACTCAAAAATGAAGAAAATTTTACATTTTCTCAAACAGGGTAAGGAACTTGGTTCCTCGAATAACTTCTGGCACAGACATCTGAGGGCATGGCCGTCCAAGAAGAAAATGTAGCCATTTGTGCCATCTATCGACCACAGTTTAAAGATTGGCGATCCGTTGGATACCGACCGAGTTATAGGCAAAAGTTGGTGCAAAAATGAAGAAAATTTTACATTTTCTTAAACAGGGTAAGGAACTTGGTTCCTCGAATAACTTCTGGCACAGACATCTGAGGGTATGGCCGTCCAAGAAGAAAATGTAGCCATTGGTGCCATCTATCGACCACAGGATAAAGATTGGCGATCCGTTGGATACCGACCGAGTTATAGACAAAACTTGCTGCAAAAATGAGCCTTAGTAAATTTTTATTTTTTTGATTTTTTTGATTTTTTGATTATTTTTCACTCTTTTTTTTATTTAAAGCATTACTTGAGTGAAAAGAAACATATTGCAACCGATTGGCATTAAAAAAAATCAATTTGATTTTTTTTCCAAAATTTCTCAAAAAAACGTAAGGGGTAAGCCTTATGAAATTTTCGAGTGGAAATTTTTTTTGAAATTTTTTTCTGATTTTTTATTCTTTTTTTAATTTAAAGCATTATTAAAGTGAAAAGAAACATATTGCAACAAAATTCGCATTAAAATATATCATATTTATAAATTTTGCTAAATTACTCAAAAATGAAGAAAATTTTCCATTTTCTCAAACAGGGTAAGGAACTTGGTTCCTCGGATAACTTCTGGCACAGACATCTGAGGGCATGGCCGTCCAAGAAGAAAATGTAGCCATTGGTGCCATCTATCGACCACAGGTTAAAGATTGGCGATCCGTTGGATACCGACCGAGTTATAGGCAAAAGTTGGTGCAAAAATGAGGAAAATTTTCCATTTTCTCAAACAGGGTAAGGAACTTGGTTCCTCGGATAACTTTTGGCACAGACATCTGAGGGCATGGCCGTCCAAGAAGAAAATGTAGCCATTGGTGCCATCTATCGACCACAGGTTAAAGATTGGCGATCCGTTGGATACCGACCGAGTTATAGGCAAAATTTGGTGCAAAAATGAGCCTTAGTAATTTTATATTTTTGTGATTTTTTTGATTTTTTGATTATTTTTCACTCTTTTTTTTATTTAAAGCATTACTGTAGTGAAAAGAAACACATTGCAACCGATTGGCATTAAAATAAATCAATTTAATTTTTTTTGCAAAATTTCTCAAAAAAATGGCAAGGGGTACCCCTTATGAAATTTTCGAGTGGAAATTTTTTTTTGAAATTTTTTTCTGATTTTTTATTCTTTTTTTAATTTAAAGCATTATTTAAGTGAAAAGAAACTTATTGCAACAAAATTCGCATTAAAATATATCATATTTATAAATTTTGCTAAATTACTCAAAAATGAAGAAAATTTTCCATTTTCTCAAACAGGGTAAGGAACTTGGTTCCTCGGATAACTTCTGGCACAGACATCTGAGGGCATGGCCGTCCAAGAAGAAAATGTAGCCATTGGTGCCATCCGTTGGATACCGACCGAGTTATAGGCAAAATTTGGTGCAAAAATGAGCCTTAGTAATTTTATATTTTTGTGATTTTTTTGATTTTTTGATTATTTTTCACTCTTTTTTTTATTTAAAGCATTACTGTAGTGAAAAGAAACACATTGCAACCGATTGGCATTAAAATAAATCAATTTAATTTTTTTTGCAAAATTTCTCAAAAAAATGGCAAGGGGTACCCCTTATGAAATTTTCGAGTGGACATTTTTTTTGAAATTTTTTTCTGATTTTTTATTCTTTTTTTTAATTTAAAGCATTATTTAAGTGAAAAGAAACTTATTGCAACAAAATTCGCATTAAAATATATCATATTTATGAATTTTGCTAAATTACTCAAAAATGAAGAAAATTTCCCATTTTCTCAAACAGGGTAAGGAACTTGGTTCCTCGGATAACTTCTGGCACAGACATCTGAGGGCATGGCCGTCCAAGAAGAAAATGTAGCCATTGGTGCCATCTATCGACCACAGGTTAAAGATTGGCGATCCGTTGGATACCGACCGAGTTATAGGCAAAAGTTGGTGCAAAAATGAGGAAAATTTTACATTTTCTCAAACAGGGTAAGGAACTTGGTTCCTCGGATAACTTTTGGCACAGACATCTGAGGGCATGGCCGTCAAAGAAGAAAATGTAGCCATTGGTGCCATATATCGACCACAGGTTCAAGATTGGCGATCCGTTGGATACCGACCGAGTTATAGGCAAAATTTGGTGCAAAAATGAGCCTTAGTAATTTTATATTTTTGTGATTTTTTTGATTTTTTGATTATTTTTCACTCTTTTTTTTATTTAAAGCATTACTGTAGTGAAAAGAAACACATTGCAACCGATTGGCATTAAAATAAATCAATTTAATTTTTTTTGCAAAATTTCTCAAAAAAATGGCAAGGGGTACCCCTTATGAAATTTTCGAGTGGAAATTTTTTTTGAAATTTTTTTCTGATTTTTTATTCTTTTTTTAATTTAAAGCATTATTTAAGTGAAAAGAAACTTATTGCAACAAAATTCGCATTAAAATATATCATATTTATAAATTTTGCTAAATTACTCAAAAATGAAGAAAATTTTCCATTTTCTCAAACAGGGTAAGGAACTTGGTTCCTCGGATAACTTCTGGCACAGACATCTGAGGGCATGGCCGTCCAAGAAGAAAATGTAGCCATTGGTGCCATCTATCGACCACAGGTTAAAGATTGGCAATCCGTTGGATACCGACCGAGTTATAGGCAAAAGTTGGTGCAAAAATGAGGAAAATTTTCCATTTTCTCAAACAGGGTAAGGAACTTGGTTCCTCGGATAACTTTTGGCACAGACATCTGAGGGCATGGCCGTCAAAGAAGAAAATGTAGCCATTGGTGCCATCTATCGACCACAGGTTAAAGATTGGCGATCCGTTGGATACCGACCGAGTTATAGGCAAAATTTGGTGCAAAAATGAGCCTTAGTAATTTTATATTTTTGTGATTGTTTTGATTTTTTGATTATTTTTCACTCTTTTTTTATTTAAAGCATTACTGTAGTGAAAAGAAACACATTGCAATCGATTGGCATTAAAATAAATCAATTTAATTTTTTTTGCAAAATTTCTCAAAAAAATGGCAAGGGGTACCCCTTATGAAATTTTCGAGTGGAAATTTTTTTTGAAATTTTTTTCTGATTTTTTATTCTTTTTTTAATTTAAAGCATTATTTAAGTGAAAAGAAACTTATTGCAACAAAATTCGCATTAAAATATATCATATTTATAAATTTTGCTAAATTACTCAAAAATGAAGAAAATTTTCCATTTTCTCAAACAGCGTAAGGAACTTGGTTCCTCGGATAACTTCTGGCACAGACATCTGAGGGCATGGCCGTCCAAGAAGAAAATGTAGCCATTGGTGCCATCTATCGACCACAGGTTCAAGATTGGCGATCCGTTGGATACCGACCGAGTTATAGGCAAAAGTTGGTGCAAAAATGAGGAAAATTTTCCATTTTCTCAAACAGGGTAAGGAACTTGGTTCCTCGGATAACTTCTGGCACAGACATCTGAGGGCATGGCCGTCCAAGAAGAAAATGTAGCCATTGGTGCCATCTATCGACCACAGGTTAAAGATTGGCGATCCGTTGGATACCGACCGAGTTATAGGCAAAAGTTGGTGCAAAAATGAGGAAAATTTTCCATTTTCTCAAATAGGGTAAGGAACTTGGTCCCTCGGATAACTTCTGGCACAGACATCTGAGGGCATGGCCGTCCAAGAAGAAAATGTAGCCATTGGTGCCATCTATCGACCACAGGTTAAAGATTGGCGATCCGTTGGATACCGACCGAGTTATAGGCAAAATTTGGTGCAAAAATGAGCCTTAGTAATTTTATATTTTTGTGATTTTTTTGATTTTTTGATTATTTTTCACTCTTTTTTTTATTTAAAGCATTACTGTAGTGAAAAGAAACACATTGCAACCGATTGGCATTAAAATAAATCAATTTAATTTTTTTTTGCAAAATTTCTCAAAAAAATGGCAAGGGGTACCCCTTATGAAATTTTCGAGTGGAAATTTTTTTTGAAATTTTTTTCTGATTTTTTATTCTTTTTTTAATTTAAAGCATTATTTAAGTGAAAAGAAACTTATTGCAACAAAATTCGCATTAAAATATATCATATTTATAAATTTTGCTAAATTACTCAAAAATGAAGAAAATTTCCCATTTTCTCAAACAGGGTAAGGAACTTGGTTCCTCGGATAACTTCTGGCACAGACATCTGAGGGCATGGCCGTCCAAGAAGAAAATGTAGCCATTGGTGCCATCTATCGACCACAGGTTAAAGATTGGCGATCCGTTGGATACCGACCGAGTTATAGGCAAAAGTTGGTGCAAAAATGAGGAAAATTTTCCATTTTCTCAAACAGGGTAAGGAACTTGGTTCCTCGGATAACTTTTGGCACAGACATCTGAGGGCATGGCCGTCCAAGAAGAAAATGTAGCCATTGGTGCCATCTATCGACCACAGGTTAAAGATTGGCGATCCGTTGGATACCGACCGAGTTATAGGCAAAATTTGGTGCAAAAATGAGCCTTAGTAATTTTATATTTTTGTGATTGTTTTGATTTTTTGATTATTTTTCACTCTTTTTTTTATTTAAAGCATTACTGTAGTGAAAAGAAACACATTGCAACCGATTGGCATTAAAATAAATCAATTTAATTTTTTTTGCAAAATTTCTCAAAAAAATGGCAAGGGGTACCCCTTATGAAATTTTCGAGTGGAAATTTTTTTTGAAATTTTTTTCTGATTTTTTATTCTTTTTTTAATTTAAAGCATTATTTAAGTGAAAAGAAACTTATTGCAACAAAATTCGCATTAAAATATATCATATTTATAAATTTTGCTAAATTACTCAAAAATGAAGAAAATTTTACATTTTCTCAAACAGGGTAAGGAACTTGGTTCCTCGAATAACTTCTGGCACAGACATCTGAGGGCATGGCCGTCCAAGAAGAAAATGTAGCCATTGGTGCCATCTATCGACCACCGGTTAAAGATTGGCGATCCGTTGGATACCGACCGAGTTATAGGCAAAACTTGGTGCAAAAATGAAGAAAATTTTACATTTTCTTAAACAGGGTAAGGAACTTGGTTCCTCGGATAACTTCTGGCACAGACATCTGAGGGTATGGCCGTCCAAGAAGAAAATGTAGCCATTGGTGCCATCTATCGACCACAGGATAAAGATTGGCGATCCGTTGGATACCGACCGAGTTATAGACAAAACTTGCTGCAAAAATGAGCCTTAGTAAATTTTTATTTTTGTGATTTTTTTGATTTTTTGATTATTTTTCACTCTTTTTTTTATTTAAAGCATTACTTGAGTGAAAAGAAACACATTGCAACCGATTGGCATTAAAAAAAATCAATTTGATTTTTTTTCCAAAATTTCTCAAAAAAACGTTAGGGGTAAGCCTTATGAAATTTTCGAGTGAAAATTTTTTTTGAAATTTTTTTCTGATTTTTTATTCTTTTTTTAATTTAAAGCATTATTAAAGTGAAAAGAAACATATTGCAACAAAATTCGCATTAAAATATATCATATTTATAAATTTTGCTAAATTACTCAAAAATGAAGAAAATTTTACATTTTCTCAAACAGGGTAAGGAACTTGGTTCCTCGGATAACTTCTGGCACAAACATCTGATGGCATGGCCGTCCAAGAAGAAAATGTAGCCATTAGTGCCATCTATCGACCACAGGTTAAAGTTTGGCGATCCGTTGGATACCGACCGAGTTATAGGCAAAAGTTGGTGCAAAAATGAAGAAAATTTTACATTTTCTCAAAAAGGGTAAGGAACTTGGTTCCTCGAATAACTTCTGGCACAGACATCTGAGGGCATGGCCGTCCAAGAAGAAAATGTAGCCATTGGTGCCATTTATCGACCACAGGTTAAAGATTGGCGATCCGTTGGATACCGACCGAGTTATAGGCAAAACGTGGTGCAAAAATGAGGAAAATTTTACATTTTCTCAAACAGGGTATGGAACTTGGTTTCTCGAATAACTTCTGGCACAGACATCTGAGGGTATGGCCGTCCAAGAAGAAAATGTAGCCATTGGTGCCATCTATCGACCACAGGATAAAGATTGGCGATCCGTTGGATACCGACCGAGTTATAGACAAAACTTGCTGCAAAAATGAGCCTTAGTAAATTTTTATTTTTGTGATTTTTTTGATTTTTTGATTATTTTTCACTCTTTTTTTTATTTAAAGCATTACTTGAGTGAAAAGAAACACATTGCAACCGATTGGCATTAAAAAAAATCAATTCGATTTTTTTTCCAAAATTTCTCAAAAAAACGTAAGGGGTAAGCCTTATGAAATTTTCGAGTGGAAAGTTTTTTTGAAATTTTTTTCTGATTTTTTATTCTTTTTTTAATTTAAAGCATTATTTAAGTGAAAAGAAACTTATTGCAACAAAATTCGCATTAAAATATATCATATTTATGAATTTTGCTAAATTACTCAAAAATGAAGAAAATTTCCCATTTTCTCAAACAGGGTAAGGAACTTTGTTCCTCGAATAACTTCTGGCACAGACATCTGAGGGTATGGCCGTCCAAGAAGAAAATGTAGCCATTGGTGCCATCTATCGACCACAGGATAAAGATTGGCGATCCGTTGGATACCGACCGAGTTATAGACAAAACTTGCTGCAAAAATGAGCCTTAGTAAATTTTTATTTTTTTGATTTTTTTGATTTTTTGATTATTTTTCACTCTTTTTTTTATTTAAAGCATTACTTGAGTGAAAAGAAACATATTGCAACCGATTGGCATTAAAAAAAATCAATTTGATTTTTTTTCCAAAATTTCTCAAAAAAACGTAAGGGGTAAGCCTTATGAAATTTTCGAGTGGAAATTTTTTTTGAAATTTTTTTCTGATTTTTTATTCTTTTTTTAATTTAAAGCATTATTAAAGTGAAAAGAAACATATTGCAACAAAATTCGCATTAAAATATATCATATTTATAAATTTTGCTAAATTACTCAAAAATGAAGAAAATTTTCCATTTTCTCAAACAGGGTAAGGAACTTGGTTCCTCGGATAACTTCTGGCACAGACATCTGAGGGCATGGCCGTCCAAGAAGAAAATGTAGCCATTGGTGCCATCTATCGACCACAGGTTAAAGATTGGCGATCCGTTGGATACCGACCGAGTTATAGGCAAAAGTTGGTGCAAAAATGAGGAAAATTTTCCATTTTCTCAAACAGGGTAAGGAACTTGGTTCCTCGGATAACTTTTGGCACAGACATCTGAGGGCATGGCCGTCCAAGAAGAAAATGTAGCCATTGGTGCCATCTATCGACCACAGGTTAAAGATTGGCGATCCGTTGGATACCGACCGAGTTATAGGCAAAATTTGGTGCAAAAATGAGCCTTAGTAATTTTATATTTTTGTGATTTTTTTGATTTTTTGATTATTTTTCACTCTTTTTTTTATTTAAAGCATTACTGTAGTGAAAAGAAACACATTGCAACCGATTGGCATTAAAATAAATCAATTTAATTTTTTTTGCAAAATTTCTCAAAAAAATGGCAAGGGGTACCCCTTATGAAATTTTCGAGTGGAATTTTTTTTTGAAATTTTTTTCTGATTTTTTATTCTTTTTTTAATTTAAAGCATTATTTAAGTGAAAAGAAACTTATTGCAACAAAATTCGCATTAAAATATATCATATTTATAAATTTTGCTAAATTACTCAAAAATGAGGAAAATTTTCCATTTTCTCAAACAGGGTAAGGAACTTGGTTCCTCGGATAACTTCTGGCACAGACATCTGAGGGCATGGCCGTCCAAGAAGAAAATGTAGCCATTGGTGCCATCCGTTGGATACCGACCGAGTTATAGGCAAAATTTGGTGCAAAAATGAGCCTTAGTAATTTTATATTTTTGTGATTTTTTTGATTTTTTGATTATTTTTCACTCTTTTTTTTATTTAAAGCATTACTGTAGTGAAAAGAAACACATTGCAACCGATTGGCATTAAAATAAATCAATTTAATTTTTTTTGCAAAATTTCTCAAAAAAATGGCAAGGGGTACCCCTTATGAAATTTTCGAGTGGAAATTTTTTTTGAAATTTTTTTCTGATTTTTTATTCTTTTTTTTAATTTAAAGCATTATTTAAGTGAAAAGAAACTTATTGCAACAAAATTCGCATTAAAATATATCATATTTATGAATTTTGCTAAATTACTCAAAAATGAAGAAAATTTCCCATTTTCTCAAACAGGGTAAGGAACTTGGTTCCTCGGATAACTTCTGGCACAGACATCTGAGGGCATGGCCGTCCAAGAAGAAAATGTAGCCATTGGTGCCATCTATCGACCACAGGTTAAAGATTGGCGATCCGTTGGATACCGACCGAGTTATAGGCAAAAGTTGGTGCAAAAATGAGGAAAATTTTACATTTTCTCAAACAGGGTAAGGAACTTGGTTCCTCGGATAACTTTTGGCACAGACATCTGAGGGCATGGCCGTCAAAGAAGAAAATGTAGCCATTGGTGCCATCTATCGACCACAGGTTCAAGATTGGCGATCCGTTGGATACCGACCGAGTTATAGGCAAAATTTGGTGCAAAAATGAGCCTTAGTAATTTTATATTTTTGTGATTTTTTTGATTTTTTGATTATTTTTCACTCTTTTTTTTATTTAAAGCATTACTGTAGTGAAAAGAAACACATTGCAACCGATTGGCATTAAAATAAATCAATTTAATTTTTTTTGCAAAATTTCTCAAAAAAATGGCAAGGGGTACCCCTTATGAAATTTTCGAGTGGAAATTTTTTTTGAAATTTTTTTCTGATTTTTTATTCTTTTTTTAATTTAAAGCATTATTTAAGTGAAAAGAAACTTATTGCAACAAAATTCGCATTAAAATATATCATATTTATAAATTTTGCTAAATTACTCAAAAATGAAGAAAATTTTCCATTTTCTCAAACAGGGTAAGGAACTTGGTTCCTCGGATAACTTCTGGCACAGACATCTGAGGGCATGGCCGTCCAAGAAGAAAATGTAGCCATTGGTGCCATCTATCGACCACAGGTTAAAGATTGGCAATCCGTTGGATACCGACCGAGTTATAGGCAAAAGTTGGTGCAAAAATGAGGAAAATTTTCCATTTTCTCAAACAGGGTAAGGAACTTGGTTCCTCGGATAACTTTTGGCACAGACATCTGAGGGCATGGCCGTCAAAGAAGAAAATGTAGCCATTGGTGCCATCTATCGACCACAGGTTAAAGATTGGCGATCCGTTGGATACCGACCGAGTTATAGGCAAAATTTGGTGCAAAAATGAGCCTTAGTAATTTTATATTTTTGTGATTGTTTTGATTTTTTGATTATTTTTCACTCTTTTTTTATTTAAAGCATTACTGTAGTGAAAAGAAACACATTGCAATCGATTGGCATTAAAATAAATCAATTTAATTTTTTTTGCAAAATTTCTCAAAAAAATGGCAAGGGGTACCCCTTATGAAATTTTCGAGTGGAAATTTTTTTTGAAATTTTTTTCTGATTTTTTATTCTTTTTTTAATTTAAAGCATTATTTAAGTGAAAAGAAACTTATTGCAACAAAATTCGCATTAAAATATATCATATTTATAAATTTTGCTAAATTACTCAAAAATGAAGAAAATTTTCCATTTTCTCAAACAGCGTAAGGAACTTGGTTCCTCGGATAACTTCTGGCACAGACATCTGAGGGCATGGCCGTCCAAGAAGAAAATGTAGCCATTGGTGCCATCTATCGACCACAGGTTCAAGATTGGCGATCCGTTGGATACCGACCGAGTTATAGGCAAAAGTTGGTGCAAAAATGAGGAAAATTTTCCATTTTCTCAAACAGGGTAAGGAACTTGGTTCCTCGGATAACTTCTGGCACAGACATCTGAGGGCATGGCCGTCCAAGAAGAAAATGTAGCCATTGGTGCCATCTATCGACCACAGGTTAAAGATTGGCGATCCGTTGGATACCGACCGAGTTATAGGCAAAAGTTGGTGCAAAAATGAGGAAAATTTTCCATTTTCTCAAATAGGGTAAGGAACTTGGTCCCTCGGATAACTTCTGGCACAGACATCTGAGGGCATGGCCGTCCAAGAAGAAAATGTAGCCATTGGTGCCATCTATCGACCACAGGTTAAAGATTGGCGATCCGTTGGATACCGACCGAGTTATAGGCAAAATTTGGTGCAAAAATGAGCCTTAGTAATTTTATATTTTTGTGATTTTTTTGATTTTTTGATTATTTTTCACTCTTTTTTTTATTTAAAGCATTACTGTAGTGAAAAGAAACACATTGCAACCGATTGGCATTAAAATAAATCAATTTAATTTTTTTTTGCAAAATTTCTCAAAAAAATGGCAAGGGGTACCCCTTATGAAATTTTCGAGTGGAAATTTTTTTTGAAATTTTTTTCTGATTTTTTATTCTTTTTTTAATTTAAAGCATTATTTAAGTGAAAAGAAACTTATTGCAACAAAATTCGCATTAAAATATATCATATTTATAAATTTTGCTAAATTACTCAAAAATGAAGAAAATTTCCCATTTTCTCAAACAGGGTAAGGAACTTGGTTCCTCGGATAACTTCTGGCACAGACATCTGAGGGCATGGCCGTCCAAGAAGAAAATGTAGCCATTGGTGCCATCTATCGACCACAGGTTAAAGATTGGCGATCCGTTGGATACCGACCGAGTTATAGGCAAAATTTGGTGCAAAAATGAGCCTTAGTAATTTTATATTTTTGTGATTTTTTTGATTTTTTGATTATTTTTCACTCTTTTTTTTATTTAAAGCATTACTGTAGTGAAAAGAAACACATTGCAACCGATTGGCATTAAAATAAATCAATTTAATTTTTTTTGCAAAATTTCTCAAAAAAATGGCAAGGGGTACCCCTTATGAAATTTTCGAGTGGAAATTTTTTTTGAAATTTTTTTCTGATTTTTTATTCTTTTTTTTAATTTAAAGCATTATTTAAGTGAAAAGAAACTTATTGCAACAAAATTCGCATTAAAATATATCATATTTATGAATTTTGCTAAATTACTCAAAAATGAAGAAAATTTCCCATTTTCTCAAACAGGCTAAGGAACTTGGTTCCTCGGATAACTTCTGGCACAGACATCTGAGGGCATGGCCGTCCAAGAAGAAAATGTAGCCATTGGTGCCATCTATCGACCACAGGTTAAAGATTGGCGATCCGTTGGATACCGACCGAGTTATAGGCAAAAGTTGGTGCAAAAATGAGGAAAATTTTACATTTTCTCAAACAGGGTAAGGAACTTGGTTCCTCGGATAACTTTTGGCACAGACATCTGAGGGCATGGCCGTCAAAGAAGAAAATGTAGCCATTGGTGCCATCTATCGACCACAGGTTCAAGATTGGCGATCCGTTGGATACCGACCGAGTTATAGGCAAAATTTGGTGCAAAAATGAGCCTTAGTAATTTTATATTTTTGTGATTTTTTTGATTTTTTGATTATTTTTCACTCTTTTATTTATTTAAAGCATTACTGTAGTGAAAAGAAACACATTGCAACCGATTGGCATTAAAATAAATCAATTTAATTTTTTTGCAAAATTTCTCAAAAAAATGGCAAGGGGTACCCCTTATGAAATTTTCGAGTGGAAATTTTTTTTGAAATTTTTTTCTGATTTTTTATTCTTTTTTTAATTTAAAGCATTATTTAAGTGAAAAGAAACTTATTGCAACAAAATTCGCATTAAAATATATCATATTTATAAATTTTGCTAAATTACTCAAAAATGAAGAAAATTTTCCATTTTCTCAAACAGGGTAAGGAACTTGGTTCCTCGGATAACTTTTGGCACAGACATCTGAGGGCATGGCCGTCAAAGAAGAAAATGTAGCCATTGGTGCCATCTATCGACCACAGGTTAAAGATTGGCGATCCGTTGGATACCGACCGAGTTATAGGCAAAATTTGGTGCAAAAATGAGCCTTAGTAATTTTTTATTTTTGTGATTTTTTTGATTTTTTGATTATTTTTCACTCTTTTTTTATTTAAAGCATTACTGTAGTGAAAAGAAACACATTGCAATCGATTGGCATTAAAATAAATCAATTTAATTTTTTTTGCAAAATTTCTCAAAAAAATGGCAAGGGGTACCCCTTATGAAATTTTCGAGTGGAAATTTTTTTTGAAATTTTTTTCTGATTTTTTATTCTTTTTTTAATTTAAAGCATTATTTAAGTGAAAAGAAACTTATTGCAACAAAATTCGCATTAAAATATATCATATTTATAAATTTTGCTAAATTACTCAAAAATGAAGAAAATTTTCCATTTTCTCAAACAGCGTAAGGAACTTGGTTCCTCGGATAACTTCTGGCACAGACATCTGAGGGCATGGCCGTCCAAGAAGAAAATGTAGCCATTGGTGCCATCTATCGACCACAGGTTCAAGATTGGCGATCCGTTGGATACCGACCGAGTTATAGGCAAAAGTTGGTGCAAAAATGAGGAAAATTTTCCATTTTCTCAAACAGGGTAAGGAACTTGGTTCCTCGGATAACTTTTGGCACAGACATCTGAGGGCATGGCCGTCCAAGAAGAAAATGTAGCCATTGGTGCCATCTATCGACCACAGGTTAAAGATTGGCGATCCGTTGGATACCGACCGAGTTATAGGCAAAAGTTGGTGCAAAAATGAGGAAAATTTTCCATTTTCTCAAATAGGGTAAGGAACTTGGTCCCTCGGATAACTTCTGGCACAGACATCTGAGGGCATGGCCGTCCAAGAAGAAAATGTAGCCATTGGTGCCATCTATCGACCACAGGTTAAAGATTGGCGATCCGTTGGATACCGACCGAGTTATAGGCAAAATTTGGTGCAAAAATGAGCCTTAGTAATTTTATATTTTTGTGATTTTTTTGATTTTTTGATTATTTTTCACTCTTTTTTTTATTTAAAGCATTACTGTAGTGAAAAGAAACACATTGCAACCGATTGGCATTAAAATAAATCAATTTAATTTTTTTTTGCAAAATTTCTCAAAAAAATGGCAAGGGGTACCCCTTATGAAATTTTCGAGTGGAAATTTTTTTTGAAATTTTTTTCTGATTTTTTATTCTTTTTTTAATTTAAAGCATTATTTAAGTGAAAAGAAACTTATTGCAACAAAATTCGCATTAAAATATATCATATTTATAAATTTTGGTAAATTACTCAAAAATGAAGAAAATTTCCCATTTTCTCAAACAGGGTAAGGAACTTGGTTCCTCGGATAACTTCTGGCACAGACATCTGAGGGCATGGCCGTCCAAGAAGAAAATGTAGCCATTGGTGCCATCTATCGACCACAGGTTAAAGATTGGCGATCCGTTGGATACCGACCGAGTTATAGGCAAAAGTTGGTGCAAAAATGAGGAAAATTTTCCATTTTCTCAAACAGGGTAAGGAACTTGGTTCCTCGGATAACTTTTGGCACAGACATCTGAGGGCATGGCCGTCCAAGAAGAAAATGTAGCCATTGGTGCCATCTATCGACCACAGGTTAAAGATTGGCGATCCGTTGGATACCGACCGAGTTATAGGCAAAATTTGGTGCAAAAATGAGCCTTAGTAATTTTATATTTTTGTGATTGTTTTGATTTTTTGATTATTTTTCACTCTTTTTTTATTTAAAGCATTACTGTAGTGAAAAGAAACACATTGCAACCGATTGGCATTAAAATAAATCAATTTAATTTTTTTTGCAAAATTTCTCAAAAAAATGGCAAGGGGTACCCCTTATGAAATTTTCGAGTGGAAATTTTTTTTGAAATTTTTTTCTGATTTTTTATTCTTTTTTTAATTTAAAGCATTATTTAAGTGAAAAGAAACTTATTGCAACAAAATTCGCATTAAAATATATCATATTTATAAATTTTGCTAAATTACTCAAAAATGAGGAAAATTTTCCATTTTCTCAAACAGGGTAAGGAACTTGGTTCCTCGGATAACTTCTGGCACAGACATCTGAGGGCATGGCCGTCCAAGAAGAAAATGTAGCCATTGGTGCCATCTATCGACCACAGGTTAAAGATTGGCGATCCGTTGGATACCGACCGAGTTATAGGCAAAATTTGGTGCAAAAATGAGCCTTAGTAATTTTATATTTTTGTGATTTTTTTGATTTTTTGATTATTTTTCACTCTTTTTTTTATTTAAAGCATTACTTGAGTGAAAAGAAACACATTGCAACCGATTGGCATTAAAATAAATCAATTTAATTTTTTTTGAAAAATTTCTCAAAAAAATGGCAAGGGGTAAGCCTTATGAAATTTTCGAGTGGAATTTTTTTTTGAAATTTTTTTCTGATTTTTTATTCTTTTTTTAATTTAAAGCATTATTTAAGTGAAAAGAAACTTATTGCAACAAAATTCGCATTAAAATATATCATATTTATAAATTTTGCTAAATTACTCAAAAATGAAGAAAATTTTACATTTTCTCAAACAGGGTAAGGAACTTGGTTCCTCGAATAACTTCTGGCACAGACATCTGAGGGCATGGCCGTCCAAGAAGAAAATGTAGCCATTGGTGCCATCTATCGACCACAAGTTAAAGATTGGCGATCCGTTGGATACCGACCGAGTTATAGGCAAAAGTTGGTGCAAAAATGAAGAAAATTTTACATTTTCTCAAACAGGGTATGGAACTTGGTTCCTCGGATAACTTCTGGCACAGACATCTGAGGGCATGGCCGTCCAAGAAGAAAATGTAGCCAAGGATGCCATCTATCGACCACAGGTTAAAGATTGGCGATCCGTTGGATACCGACCGAGTTATAGACAAAACTTGCTGCAAAAATGAGCCTTAGTCAATTTTTATTTTTGTGATTTTTTTGATTTTTTGATTATTTTTCACTCTTTTTTTTATTTAAAGCATTACTTAAGTGAAAAGAAACACATTGCAACCGATTGGCATTAAAAAAAATCAATTTGATTTTTTTTCCAAAATTTCTCAAAAAAAACGTAAGGGGTAAGCCTTATGAAATTTTTGAGTAAAAAATTTTGTTTGAAATTTTTTTCTGATTTTTAATTCTTTTTTTAATTGAAAGCATTATTTAAGTGAAAAGAAACATATTGCAACAAAATTCGCATTAAAATATATCATATTTATAAATTTTGCTAAATTACTCAAAAATGAAGAAAATTTTACATTTTCTCAAACAGGGTAAGGAACTTGGTTCCTCGAATAACTTCTGGCACAGACATCTGAGGGCATGGCCGTCCAAGAAGAAAATGTAGCCATTGGTGCCATTTATCGACCACAGGTTAAAGATTGGCGATCCGTTGGATACCGACCGAGTTATAGGCAAAATTTGGTGCAAAAATGAGGAAAATTTTACATTTTCTTAAACAGGGTATGGAACTTGGTTCCTCGAATAACTTCTGGCACAGACATCTGAGGGTATGGCCGTCCAAAAAGAAAATGTAGCCATTGGTGCCATCTATCGACCACAGGATAAAGATTGGCGATCCGTTGGATACCGACCGAGTTATAGGCAAAACTTGGTGCAAAAATAAGCCTTAGTAAATTTTTATTTTTGTGATTTTTTTGATTTTTTGATTATTTTTCACTCTTTTTTTATTTAAAGCATTACTTAAGTGAAAAGAAACACATTCCAACCGATTGGCATTAAAAAAAATCAATTTGATTTTTTTTCCAAAATTTCTCAAAAAAACGTAAGGGGTAAGCCTTATGAAATTTTCGAGTGGAAATTTTTTTTGAAATTTTTTTCTGATTTTTTATTCTTTTTTTAATTTAAAGCATTATTTAAGTGAAAAGAAACTTATTGCAACAAAATTCGCATTAAAATATATCATATTTATAAATTTTGCTAAATTACTCAAAAATGAAGAAAATTTTACATTTTCTCAAACAGGGTAAGGAACTTGGTTCCTCGAATAACTTCTGGCACAGACATCTGAGGGCATGGCCGTCCAAGAAGAAAATGTAGCCATTGGTGCCATCTATCGACCACAGGTTAAAGATTGGCGATCCGTTGGATACCGACCGAGTTATAGGCAAAACTTGGTGCAAAAATGAAGAAAATTTTACATTTTCTTAAACAGGGTAAGGAACTTGGTTCCTCGAATAACTTCTGGCACAGACATCTGAGGGTATGGCCGTCCAAGAAGAAAATGTAGCCATTGGTGCCATCTATCGACCACAGGATAAAGATTGGCGATCCGTTGGATACCGACCGAGTTATAGACAAAACTTGCTGCAAAAATGAGCCTTAGTAAATTTTTATTTTTGTGATTTTTTTGATTTTTTGATTATTTTTCACTCTTTTTTTTATTTAAAGCATTACTTGAGTGAAAAGAAACACATTGCAACCGATTGGCATTAAAAAAAATCAATTTGATTTTTTTTCCAAAATTTCTCAAAAAAACGTTAGGGGTAAGCCTTATGAAATTTTCGAGTGGAAATTTTTTTTGAAATTTTTTTCTGATTTTTTATTCTTTTTTTAATTTAAAGCATTATTTAAGTGAAAAGAAACTTATTGCAACAAAATTCGCATTAAAATATATCATATTTATAAATTTTGCTAAATTACTCAAAAATGAAGAAAATTTTACATTTTCTCAAACAGGGTAAGGAACTTGGTTCCTCGGATAACTTCTGGCACAAACATCTGATGGCATGGCCGTCCAAGAAGAAAATGTAGCCATTAGTGCCATCTATCGACCACAGGTTAAAGTTTGGCGATCCGTTGGATACCGACCGAGTTATAGGCAAAAGTTGGTGCAAAAATGAAGAAAATTTTACATTTTCTCAAAAAGGGTAAGGAACTTGGTTCCTCGAATAACTTCTGGCACAGACATCTGAGGGCATGGCCGTCCAAGAAGAAAATGTAGCCATTGGTGCCATTTATCGACCACAGGTTAAAGATTGGCGATCCGTTGGATACCGACCGAGTTATAGGCAAAACGTGGTGCAAAAATGAGGAAAATTTTACATTTTCTCAAACAGGGTATGGAACTTGGTTTCTCGAATAACTTCTGGCACAGACATCTGAGGGTATGGCCGTCCAAGAAGAAAATGTAGCCATTGGTGCCATCTATCGACCACAGGATAAAGATTGGCGATCCGTTGGATACCGACCGAGTTATAGACAAAACTTGCTGCAAAAATGAGCCTTAGTAAATTTTTATTTTTGTGATTTTTTTGATTTTTTGATTATTTTTCACTCTTTTTTTTATTTAAAGCATTACTTGAGTGAAAAGAAACACATTGCAACCGATTGGCATTAAAAAAAATCAATTCGATTTTTTTTCCAAAATTTCTCAAAAAAACGTAAGGGGTAAGCCTTATGAAATTTTCGAGTGGAAAGTTTTTTTGAAATTTTTTTCTGATTTTTTATTCTTTTTTTAATTTAAAGCATTATTTAAGTGAAAAGAAACTTATTGCAACAAAATTCGCATTAAAATATATCATATTTATAAATTTTGCTAAATTACTCAAAAATGAAGAAAATTTTACATTTTCTCAAACAGGGTAAGGAACTTGGTTCCTCGGATAACTTCTGGCACAGACATCTGAGGGCATGGCCGTCCAAGAAGAAAATGTAGCCATTGGTGCCATCTATCGACCACAGGTTAAAGATTGGCGATCCGTTGGATACCGACCGAGTTATAGGCAAAATTTGGTGCAAAAATGAGCCTTAGTAATTTTATATTTTTGTGATTTTTTTGATTTTTTGATTATTTTTCACTCTTTTTTTTATTTAAAGCATTACTGTAGTGAAAAGAAACACATTGCAACCGATTGGCATTAAAATAAAACCATTTAATTTTTTTGCAAAATTTCTCAAAAAAAACGTAAGGGGTAAGCCTTATGAAATTTTCGAGTGGAAATTTTTTTTGAAATTTTTTTCTGATTTTTTATTCTTTTTTTAATTTAAAGCATTATTTAAGTGAAAAGAAACTTATTGCAACAAAATTCGCATTAAAATATATCATATTTATAAATTTTGCTAAATTACTCAAAAATGAAGAAAATTTCCCATTTTCTCAAACAGGGTAAGGAACTTGGTTCCTCGGATAACTTCTGGCACAGACATCTGAGGGCATGGCCGTCCAAGAAGAAAATGTAGCCATTGGTGCCATCTATCGACCACAGGTTAAAGATTGGCGATCCGTTGGATACCGACCGAGTTATAGGCAAAAGTTGGTGCAAAAATGAGGAAAATTTTCCATTTTCTCAAACAGGGTAAGGAACTTGGTTCCTCGGATAACTTTTGGCACAGACATCTGAGGGCATGGCCGTCCAAGAAGAAAATGTAGCCATTGGTGCCATCTATCGACCACAGGTTAAAGATTGGCGATCCGTTGGATACCGACCGAGTTATAGGCAAAACGTGGTGCAAAAATGAGGAAAATTTTACATTTTCTCAAACAGGGTATGGAACTTGGTTTCTCGAATAACTTCTGGCACAGACATCTGAGGGTATGGCCGTCCAAGAAGAAAATGTAGCCATTGGTGCCATCTATCGACCACAGGATAAAGATTGGCGATCCGTTGGATACCGACCGAGTTATAGACAAAACTTGCTGCAAAAATGAGCCTTAGTAAATTTTTATTTTTGTGATTTTTTTGATTTTTTGATTATTTTTCACTCTTTTTTTTATTTAAAGCATTACTTGAGTGAAAAGAAACACATTGCAACCGATTGGCATTAAAATAAATCAATTTAATTTTTTTTGCAAAATTTCTCAAAAAAATGGCAAGGGGTACCCCTTATGAAATTTTCGAGTGGAAATTTTTTTTGAAATTTTTTTCTGATTTTTTATTCTTTTTTTTAATTTAAAGCATTATTTAAGTGAAAAGAAACTTATTGCAACAAAATTCGCATTAAAATATATCATATTTATGAATTTTGCTAAATTACTCAAAAATGAAGAAAATTTCCCATTTTCTCAAACAGGGTAAGGAACTTTGTTCCTCGGATAACTTCTGGCACAGACATCTGAGGGCATGGCCGTCCAAGAAGAAAATGTAGCCATTGGTGCCATCTATCGACCACAGGTTAAAGATTGGCGATCCGTTGGATACCGACCGAGTTATAGGCAAAAGTTGGTGCAAAAATGAGGAAAATTTTACATTTTCTCAAACAGGGTAAGGAACTTGGTTCCTCGGATAACTTTTGGCACAGACATCTGAGGGCATGGCCGTCAAAGAAGAAAATGTAGCCATTGGTGCCATCTATCGACCACAGGTTCAAGATTGGCGATCCGTTGGATACCGACCGAGTTATAGGCAAAATTTGGTGCAAAAATGAGCCTTAGTAATTTTATATTTTTGTGATTTTTTTGATTTTTTGATTATTTTTCACTCTTTTTTTTATTTAAAGCATTTCTGTAGTGAAAAGAAACACATTGCAACCGATTGGCATTAAAATAAATCAATTTAATTTTTTTTGCAAAATTTCTCAAAAAAATGGCAAGGGGTACCCCTTATGAAATTTTCGAGTGGAAATTTTTTTTGAAATTTTTTTCTGATTTTTTATTCTTTTTTTAATTTAAAGCATTATTTAAGTGAAAAGAAACTTATTGCAACAAAATTCGCATTAAAATATATCATATTTATAAATTTTGCTAAATTACTCAAAAATGAAGAAAATTTTCCATTTTCTCAAACAGCGTAAGGAACTTGGTTCCTCGGATAACTTCTGGCACAGACATCTGAGGGCATGGCCGTCCAAGAAGAAAATGTAGCCATTGGTGCCATCTATCGACCACAGGTTAAAGATTGGCGATCCGTTGGATACCGACCGAGTTATAGGCAAAAGTTGGTGCAAAAATGAGGAAAATTTTCCATTTTCTCAAACAGGGTAAGGAACTTGGTTCCTCGGATAACTTCTGGCACAGACATCTGAGGGCATGGCCGTCCAAGAAGAAAATGTAGCCATTGGTGCCATCTATCGACCACAGGTTAAAGATTGGCGATCCGTTGGATACCGACCGAGTTATAGGCAAAAGTTGGTGCAAAAATGAGGAAAATTTTCCATTTTCTCAAATAGGGTAAGGAACTTGGTCCCTCGGATAACTTCTGGCACAGACATCTGAGGGCATGGCCGTCCAAGAAGAAAATGTAGCCATTGGTGCCATCTATCGACCACAGGTTAAAGATTGGCGATCCGTTGGATACCGACCGAGTTATAGGCAAAATTTGGTGCAAAAATGAGCCTTAGTAATTTTATATTTTTGTGATTTTTTTGATTTTTTGATTATTTTTCACTCTTTTTTTTATTTAAAGCATTACTGTAGTGAAAAGAAACACATTGCAACCGATTGGCATTAAAATAAATCAATTTAATTTTTTTTGCAAAATTTCTCAAAAAAATGGCAAGGGGTACCCCTTATGAAATTTTCGAGTGGAAATTTTTTTTGAAATTTTTTTCTGATTTTTTATTCTTTTTTTAATTTAAAGCATTATTTAAGTGAAAAGAAACTTATTGCAACAAAATTCGCATTAAAATATATCATATTTATGAATTTTGCTAAATTACTCAAAAATGAAGAAAATTTCCCATTTTCTCAAACAGGGTAAGGAACTTGGTTCCTCGGATAACTTCTGGCACAGACATCTGAGGGCATGGCCGTCCAAGAAGAAAATGTAGCCATTGGTGCCATCTATCGACCACAGGTTAAAGATTGGCGATCCGTTGGATACCGACCGAGTTATAGGCAAAAGTTGGTGCAAAAATGAGGAAAATTTTCCATTTTCTCAAACAGGGTAAGGAACTTGGTTCCTCGGATAACTTTTGGCACAGACATCTGAGGGCATGGCCGTCCAAGAAGAAAATGTAGCCATTGGTGCCATCTATCGACCACAGGTTAAAGATTGGCGATCCGTTGGATACCGACCGAGTTATAGGCAAAATTTGGTGCAAAAATGAGCCTTAGTAATTTTATATTTTTGTGATTGTTTTGATTTTTTGATTATTTTTCACTCTTTTTTTTATTTAAAGCATTACTGTAGTGAAAAGAAACACATTGCAACCGATTGGCATTAAAATAAATCAATTTAATTTTTTTTGCAAAATTTCTCAAAAAAATGGCAAGGGGTACCCCTTATGAAATTTTCGAGTGGAAATTTTTTTTGAAATTTTTTTCTGATTTTTTATTCTTTTTTTAATTTAAAGCATTATTTAAGTGAAAAGAAACTTATTGCAACAAAATTCGCATTAAAATATATCATATTTATGAATTTTGCTAAATTACTCAAAAATGAAGAAAATTTCCCATTTTCTCAAACAGGGTAAGGAACTTGGTTCCTCGGATAACTTCTGGCACAGACATCTGAGGGCATGGCCGTCCAAGAAGAAAATGTAGCCATTGGTGCTGTTGAGGCGCCGGGGTTGCCTCAAGAGGGGGAGGAGGAATTTGGTTTCCCTTTGGAGCAGGAAGAGAAACACCTTTTCTAACTTTAACCTAGGAACTTTATTTTTACTTTATTGACCGTTCGCCGGGTCAGATTGGACTCTTACAGGGTCGGTTTGGAACTGTAGTTGACCGTTTGCCGGTTCGTTATGAACTGTAGCCGGTTCGATATGGAACTGATGCCGGTTTGTTTTGAACTGATAACCGCTACGAGGATCTAATCGTCCTTTTATAGTTGCCAAAAATGTTTATTTAGATCCTTCCAGAAAGATTTAGAAAGATTTAGAAAGATCTATCCATCCAGAAGATAAATCCAGAAAAATCTGGATTTAGAAAGGTTGCCGCATCATTGCGCGCGCGATGATTACTTTGCGTACTAATCATCGGTCAGGGTTCATCCTGCGTTCGGGTCAGGGTTCATCCTGCGTTCGGGTCGGGGTTCATCCTGCGTTCGGGATTGTTCGTGCGCGTCGGTGGTGTGACTATGCAGTAGGTGTGGTTTCTAAAGCCTTCACACACACTCTCGCGCCCGGTGTCTCGTGTGTTGATTGTGTTGGTGTCGAACATGCTCCCCCGGGCTGCGAAGAATCCGTTGAAGCACTGCAATCCTGATTGCAGTTGTCTTCGATAGGCAGGATAGAAATTCGGGAAACAGCTCGACAATAAATCGTTCCCCCGATCCTGACATCAACGGCTCGTACAAGATTGTCTGATCCAGGGTACGTGGTGATGATCCTGCCCATCTTCCAGGATTGTGATGGCAGATCTCTCTCCTCAACCAGCACAATCATTCCAGGGCGGATGTTAGGATGTGTCCGTTGATTTTTACTGCGGGGCTGCAGGCTCTGCAGGTAGTCCTTCCTCCATTGTTGCCAGAATTTCTCTCGTAGCTGTTGAAGGTATTGCCATCGGGACAATCGATTCATCGGTACATTGTTGTAGCTGGGTTCCGGGGTTGCAATCAGAGGACGACCCACCAGGAAGTGTCCTGGCGTGATGACCTCTGGGTCCGAAGGATCAGAGGAAATAGCGAACAGCGGTCGTGAGTTCAGGATCGCCTCCACTTGGGTCAGTACCGTAGCGTACTCTTCGAAGGTTAGCTTGGCGTCCTTCAGTGTTCTCTTGAGGTGATACTTGGTGCTCTTAACAGCGGCTTCCCAAAGTCCTCCAAAATTTGGAGCTTCGGGTGGGATGAAATGCCATACGATTTCCTTCGTCTGGCAGTATTCCTGAAGTAGCTCGATGGTTGCTTGGTTTCGGAAGAGTTGGTATAGCTCGTGTAGCTCCGAATTGGCTCCCTTGAAGGTGCATCCGTTGTCCGAAAAGATTTCCTTGCTTAACCCTCGCCGACTGGTGAACCGATGGAACGCTGCAAGGAAGGCCTCGCTCGACATATCCGAGACTAATTCTAGATGGACTGCTTTCGTTGCCATGCACACGAAAACGGCAATATAAGCCTTAACAAGGCGAGGCTTATACCGGCCCTCCTTGACGAGTACTGGACCGGCGTAATCAACTCCAGCCTTCTCGAATGGATGCGCTTGAGTTACTCGGCATGAAGGAAGGTTACCCATTAACTGGCTGGAACTTCGTGGCTTGGATCGGAAGCAGCGGACACAGGATCTTGTTATCTTTCGAACAGATGACCGTCCATCAATAAGCCAAAACTTCTGACGAATGGCTGCAAGCAATCCGGATGGTCCGATGTGTAGAAGCTCTTGATGATACGCCTGTATGATGAGATCGGTAACTGGATGCCTTGGAAGCAGGATCTGATGTTTATTGGACAGCGGGAGGTCGGAATGCTGTAATCTTCCGCCGACACGCAGGACTCCGTTGACAATTATCGGGTGCAGGGCGTAAATCCGTTTACAAGATTCGTTGCTTTCCACTCGTTGGATTTCGTCAGCTAGCGTTTCACGCTGAATAAGTTGGACTATGATGTCCTGGGCGTCTCGAAGTTCCACAACAGTGAGAAAACGGTTGGTGACACGCTTCGAAACGTCCTTCTCACGGCAGTTAAGGATGAATCGTCGAACTAAAGCGATTACTCGCTGGAGTCTTCGAAAAGAGCTGTACCTTGAAAGGACAGGTAGATTGGGTTTGTTTACTGCCGGCGTGGCAGCGATGGGTGTCGCTCTCAATTCCGGAAGGCCGTCATCAGGTAACTCATCAGGAATCTCTACTTCATAATCCGCGCTTTGGAGGAACTTTGGACCCAACCACCAAAGTTCGTTTGTCCGTAAGGCCTCTGGCAGCATACTGCGGGACACAATGTCTGCTGGATTCTGCTTTGTTGAGATATACCTCCACTGTACTCTCAACGGTTCGGTGAGTTGAAGGATTTTTTCGATGCGGTTCCGCACGAACACCTGCAGGGATGTAAGCGGTTTCTTCAGCCATGCGAGAACGATCTGACTATCCAGCCAGAGGATTCGCTGGAAGCACGAGTGCGCTGGAACCACCTTGATCTGCCGATACATTTTGGATATGTCGGCAGTGAAGACGATGACATGTTTCCGGAATCGGATGAGGATGACGAAAATATCGTTCTGCACAGTCGCTCCCACCATCAGGGCTTGGTTGAGAGCTACATCAGATGGAGCGGCCTTAGCAGATCCATCGAAGACCACACGGAGCTTGGTGCTGGAGCTAGATGGTCGTAGAACCGCATGATGAGGCATGTAGAAGCAGGCTTTGTCTGGTTCGTCAAGATCTTCCCTGATCTCACGGCAGTGACCGAGAGCTTCGTAGTCGTCGATGAATTTGGCATATTGCTGCTTCAGAGAGGAATCCTTCTTCATACGTCGCTCAAATGAGAGAAAGCGACGCAGTGCCAGCTCTCGGTTGACCTTCAACTGAGGTGGAAACTCACGAAAGGGTAGGGCGACAACGTATCTTCCGTCCTCGTCTCGGTGGTGAGTTTCTCGGAACACCCTTTCACACGCCTCATGCTCCGTGGGTTGATCGGTATCTTCGATCTCCTCAACCTCCCAAAACCTCTTCATGGTCTCGGGTAATGAGGCGGAGGTGGCGGTGCAGCTTTGTTGGTCGTTTTTTAGTTCTTCGACATCTCCTGCCACGACCCATCCAAAATGCGTCTCTTGAAGTTCGGGCAAGTCTTCTCGAAGCTGCATCCTTCCTGATTTAAGTAATCGTAGGAAATGGGATACGCCTAACAGCATGTCTATTCGTCCAGGCGTATGGAAATCAGGATCAGCCAGAACTAAGCCAGGTGGCAGGGACCACTGCGTAATATCCAGCTGAGACGAAGGGATGATTCCTGTTACCTTAGGAATCACCAGGCATTCAACGGTTGTTGAATAATCAGAACATCGCGACTCGACTGCCACGACGATCTTTTCACGAGTGCAAGTCTTGACAGCACCCACTCCAGTGATGGGCACAAACGTTGGGATTCTCGCAAGTGATAGGCGATCAGCGATTGCCTTTGAGATGAAGCTTGCTTGGGAACCGGAATCCAGAAGAACACGGCATGGTATTTTCCCGTTGTCGCTGTTTCTTATGTACACGAGGGCAGTCATGAGCATAGCAGTCGTTTGTTTAAACGATCGGTTTTTTGGAACAGCGGTATAGGACGAAGGATTAAACGAAGCGGTAGTGGTGTCCGACCAGACTGCTGGAGATGTGTTTATCATTGGTGTGGACTTCTCCGATGCTGGCTTAGCATCCTCGTGCAGAAGCGTGTGATGTTTCTTCTGGCATTTCGAGCATACCCTTTGTGATGGACATTCGTTTACTCGATGGCCAGCTTGAAGACAGTTGTAACACAGGTTTAACTCCCTCACCTTGGCGTTGCGTTTTGCGGGTTCCATTTTGTTTAATGCGGGACATTCAAAATGGCGATGTTTCTCGGAGCACACGAGACAGGGATGTGATGTCGATGACGATGATACTGCGTGTGCTTTCTGGCTTGGAAGCTTACCAGTCGACTGCTTATGGTTTCCCTCCTTCACGGTGGCTGCCTGGGGTCGATTCTGGAACCTTTCCAGAACTTGGCATTCGCTTTGCAGGAATTTCATAATCTGCTCGAAGTCTGGTAGTTTTCCGTGTTCCTGCGTTCTTTCCCACAGTTGGAGCGTCTGGTCGTCTAGCCGAGCAGTGATGATCTTAGTTAGCAGCAAACCAGACATCGCGTCGACTTGGATGTTTTGGTACTGCAAACCTCCAACGTGCCGGTTTACAGTTTTTACAAGCTCTGTGAGATCCTTGTGGTTCCTCTTTGGAATAGCCTTCAATTCCAAAAGTCCAACTAGATGGGTGTCAACGATAACGCGAGGGTTCTCGAATCGCTCCTTCAGTTGTTTCCAGGTCAGCTGGAAATTGTTATCCTGGATCATCTTTGCCGTTATCCATCCAGAAGCATCGCCGACTAGTGCCTTATCCAGATGATGAAGCTTCATGGCATCGGAAACGTTGCTGCGACCGACAATGTCCTCAAACATCGTCTGAAACTTCGGCCAGTTTTCCACCTTTCCATCAAAGCTGGGAATCGGAGCTCGCAGTGGCTGATGTTGCAACATTATCGGGGTATGAACCGTGCTATTTACTGGAACAGCGGTTTGCGGCAATGACACGGATTGCTGCTCGAGTCTCTCCATCGCCTCGGTGTGGAGAATATCAAAGGCCATAAGCATTTCGTCTTGCTCTTCTAGCTTCGATGGTGGGCATGCTTCCATAATCTCTCGATGGACAGTGGTGTACTCTTGATAGTGTACATCGAGCTTTTTCGCGAAGACCTTTAGGAGTGTTGGAGTCACCTTTGTAGGGTCTTCTTCGGCTTCCTTCAGAGTGCGGTTGATGAGTGTGACTCTCCGCTTGATTTGGCCACGCTGGTGAACCAGGAGCTTGAAGTCATTATCGTCATCCTTCTTCTCTGGTGTATGATCGAGTCCCATTTTTTCTTAGTAAAGGCTCGCTGCACACACGATGGAACCAAGGTAAGGTTTTTATACACACACACTTCGCGTTGTTAAAGCCACGCGAACGCTTTTCACTATATCCTCACGCAAAGGATGGATTCTACTTGCTTCGACCGACGGTTGGCCGACACTAGATCTTCCTCTGGTGTCCTTGCAGGCTGCTCGGATGTCACCAAAGGTGCCGATTAGCGCACTAATCGACAGGGAGCACTTCACTGGTCGCTTCGGGGACCGGGAGTGAAGGTTTTGCTTCTACTGGTTGTCTGGTTAACCAGAGAAGGCTTGTGGTACCGAATGGCTCGGTAGCGACGAGTTCACCAAAGGTGCCGATCAGCGCACTAATCGACAGGGAGCACTTCACTGGTCGCTTCGGGGACCGGGAGTGAAGGTTTTGCTTCTACTGGTTGTCTGGTTAACCAGAGAAGGCTTGTGGTACCGAATGGCTCGGTAGCGACGAGTTCACCAAAGGTGCCGATCAGCGCACTAATCGACAGGAAGCACTTCACTGGTCGCTTCGGGGACCGGGAGTGAAGGTTTTTCTTCTACTGGTTGTCTGGTTAACCAGAGAAGGCTTGTGGTACCGAACGGCTCGGTAGCGACGGGTTGACCAAAGGTGCCGATCAGCGCACTAATCGACAGGGAGCACTTCACTGGTCACTTCGGGGACCGGGAGTGAAGGTTTTGCTTCTACTGGTTGTCTGGTTAACCAGAGAAGGCTTGTGGTACCGAACGGCTCGGTAACGACGGGTTGCTTCCACTAGCCACCTAGTTGACTAGGGAAGGCTTCAAACTACCGGGGACTGTAAGCCGGTATCCGGTTCGGGATGGACCAAAATGTTGAGGCGCCGGGGTTGCCTCAAGAGGGGGAGGAGGAATTTGGTTTCCCTTTGGAGCAGGAAGAGAAACACCTTTTCTAACTTTAACCTAGGAACTTTATTTTTACTTTATTGACCGTTCGCCGGGTCAGATTGGACTCTTACAGGGTCGGTTTGGAACTGTAGTTGACCGTTTGCCGGTTCGTTATGAACTGTAGCCGGTTCGATATGGAACTGATGCCGGTTTGTTTTGAACTGATAACCGCTACGAGGATCTAATCGTCCTTTTATAGTTGCCAAAAATGTTTATTTAGATCCTTCCAGAAAGATTTAGAAAGATTTAGAAAGATCTATCCATCCAGAAGATAAATCCAGAAAAATCTGGATTTAGAAAGGTTGCCGCATCATTGCGCGCGCGATGATTACTTTGCGTACTAATCATCGGTCAGGGTTCATCCTGCGTTCGGGTCAGGGTTCATCCTGCGTTCGGGTCGGGGTTCATCCTGCGTTCGGGATTGTTCGTGCGCGTCGGTGGTGTGACTATGCAGTAGGTGTGGTTTCTAAAGCCTTCACACACACTCTCGCGCCCGGTGTCTCGTGTGTTGATTGTGTTGGTGTCGAACAGGTGCCATCTATCGACCACAGGTTAAAGATTGGCGATCCGTTGGATACCGACCGAGTTATAGGCAAAAGTTGGTGCAAAAATGAGGAAAATTTTACATTTTCTCAAACAGGGTAAGGAACTTGGTTCCTCGGATAACTTTTGGCACAGACATCTGAGGGCATGGCCGTCAAAGAAGAAAATGTAGCCATTGGTGCCATCTATCGACCACAGGTTCAAGATTGGCGATCCGTTGGATACCGACCGAGTTATAGGCAAAATTTGGTGCAAAAATGAGCCTTAGTAATTTTATATTTTTGTGATTTTTTTGATTTTTTGATTATTTTTCACTCTTTTTTTATTTAAAGCATTACTGTAGTGAAAAGAAACACATTGCAACCGATTGGCATTAAAATAAATCAATTTAATTTTTTTTGCAAAATTTCTCAAAAAAATGGCAAGGGGTACCCCTTATGAAATTTTCGAGTGGAAATTTTTTTTGAAATTTTTTTCTGATTTTTTATTCTTTTTTTAATTTAAAGCATTATTTAAGTGAAAAGAAACTTATTGCAACAAAATTCGCATTAAAATATATCATATTTATAAATTTTGCTAAATTACTCAAAAATGAAGAAAATTTTCCATTTTCTCAAACAGGGTAAGGAACTTGGTTCCTCGGATAACTTCTGGCACAGACATCTGAGGGCATGGCCGTCCAAGAAGAAAATGTAGCCATTGGTGCCATCTATCGACCACAGGTTAAAGATTGGCAATCCGTTGGATACCGACCGAGTTATAGGCAAAAGTTGGTGCAAAAATGAGGAAAATTTTCCATTTTCTCAAACAGGGTAAGGAACTTGGTTCCTCGGATAACTTTTGGCACAGACATCTGAGGGCATGGCCGTCAAAGAAGAAAATGTAGCCATTGGTGCCATCTATCGACCACAGGTTAAAGATTGGCGATCCGTTGGATACCGACCGAGTTATAGGCAAAATTTGGTGCAAAAATGAGCCTTAGTAATTTTTTATTTTTGTGATTTTTTTGATTTTTTGATTATTTTTCACTCTTTTTTTATTTAAAGCATTACTGTAGTGAAAAGAAACACATTGCAATCGATTGGCATTAAAATAAATCAATTTAATTTTTTTTGCAAAATTTCTCAAAAAAATGGCAAGGGGTACCCCTTATGAAATTTTCGAGTGGAAATTTTTTTTGAAATTTTTTTCTGATTTTTTATTCTTTTTTTAATTTAAAGCATTATTTAAGTGAAAAGAAACTTATTGCAACAAAATTCGCATTAAAATATATCATATTTATAAATTTTGCTAAATTACTCAAAAATGAAGAAAATTTTCCATTTTCTCAAACAGCGTAAGGAACTTGGTTCCTCGGATAACTTCTGGCACAGACATCTGAGGGCATGGCCGTCCAAGAAGAAAATGTAGCCATTGGTGCCATCTATCGACCACAGGTTCAAGATTGGCGATCCGTTGGATACCGACCGAGTTATAGGCAAAAGTTGGTGCAAAAATGAGGAAAATTTTCCATTTTCTCAAACAGGGTAAGGAACTTGGTTCCTCGGATAACTTCTGGCACAGACATCTGAGGGCATGGCCGTCCAAGAAGAAAATGTAGCCATTGGTGCCATCTATCGACCACAGGTTAAAGATTGGCGATCCGTTGGATACCGACCGAGTTATAGGCAAAAGTTGGTGCAAAAATGAGGAAAATTTTCCATTTTCTCAAATAGGGTAAGGAACTTGGTCCCTCGGATAACTTCTGGCACAGACATCTGAGGGCATGGCCGTCCAAGAAGAAAATGTAGCCATTGGTGCCATCTATCGACCACAGGTTAAAGATTGGCGATCCGTTGGATACCGACCGAGTTATAGGCAAAATTTGGTGCAAAAATGAGCCTTAGTAATTTTATATTTTTGTGATTTTTTTGATTTTTTGATTATTTTTCACTCTTTTTTTTATTTAAAGCATTACTGTAGTGAAAAGAAACACATTGCAACCGATTGGCATTAAAATAAATCAATTTAATTTTTTTTGCAAAATTTCTCAAAAAAATGGCAAGGGGTACCCCTTATGAAATTTTCGAGTGGAAATTTTTTTTGAAATTTTTTTCTGATTTTTTATTCTTTTTTTAATTTAAAGCATTATTTAAGTGAAAAGAAACTTATTGCAACAAAATTCGCATTAAAATATATCATATTTATAAATTTTGCTAAATTACTCAAAAATGAAGAAAATTTCCCATTTTCTCAAACAGGGTAAGGAACTTGGTTCCTCGGATAACTTCTGGCACAGACATCTGAGGGCATGGCCGTCCAAGAAGAAAATGTAGCCATTGGTGCCATCTATCGACCACAGGTTAAAGATTGGCGATCCGTTGGATACCGACCGAGTTATAGGCAAAAGTTGGTGCAAAAATGAGGAAAATTTTCCATTTTCTCAAACAGGGTAAGGAACTTGGTTCCTCGGATAACTTTTGGCACAGACATCTGAGGGCATGGCCGTCCAAGAAGAAAATGTAGCCATTGGTGCCATCTATCGACCACAGGTTAAAGATTGGCGATCCGTTGGATACCGACCGAGTTATAGGCAAAATTTGGTGCAAAAATGAGCCTTAGTAATTTTATATTTTTGTGATTGTTTTGATTTTTTGATTATTTTTCACTCTTTTTTTTATTTAAAGCATTACTGTAGTGAAAAGAAACACATTGCAACCGATTGGCATTAAAATAAATCAATTTAATTTTTTTTGCAAAATTTCTCAAAAAAATGGCAAGGGGTACCCCTTATGAAATTTTCGAGTGGAAATTTTTTTTGAAATTTTTTTCTGATTTTTTATTCTTTTTTTAATTTAAAGCATTATTTAAGTGAAAAGAAACTTATTGCAACAAAATTCGCATTAAAATATATCATATTTATAAATTTTGCTAAACTACTCAAAAATGAGGAAAATTTTCCATTTTCTCAAACAGGGTAAGGAACTTGGTTCCTCGGATAACTTCTGGCACAGACATCTGAGGGCATGGCCGTCCAAGAAGAAAATGTAGCCATTGGTGCCATCTATCGACCACAGGTTAAAGATTGGCGATCCGTTGGATACCGACCGAGTTATAGGCAAAATTTGGTGCAAAAATGAGCCTTAGTAATTTTATATTTTTGTGATTTTTTTGATTTTTTGATTATTTTTCACTCTTTTTTTTATTTAAAGCATTACTGTAGTGAAAAGAAACACATTGCAACCGATTGGCATTAAAATAAATCAATTTAATTTTTTTTGCAAAATTTCTCAAAAAAATGGCAAGGGGTACCCCTTATGAAATTTTCGAGTGGAAATTTTTTTTGAAATTTTTTTCTGATTTTTTATTCTTTTTTTTAATTTAAAGCATTATTTAAGTGAAAAGAAACTTATTGCAACAAAATTCGCATTAAAATATATCATATTTATGAATTTTGCTAAATTACTCAAAAATGAAGAAAATTTCCCATTTTCTCAAACAGGGTAAGGAACTTGGTTCCTCGGATAACTTCTGGCACAGACATCTGAGGGCATGGCCGTCCAAGAAGAAAATGTAGCCATTGGTGCCATCTATCGACCACAGGTTAAAGATTGGCGATCCGTTGGATACCGACCGAGTTATAGGCAAAAGTTGGTGCAAAAATGAGGAAAATTTTACATTTTCTCAAACAGGGTAAGGAACTTGGTTCCTCGGATAACTTTTGGCACAGACATCTGAGGGCATGGCCGTCAAAGAAGAAAATGTAGCCATTGGTGCCATCTATCGACCACAGGTTCAAGATTGGCGATCCGTTGGATACCGACCGAGTTATAGGCAAAATTTGGTGCAAAAATGAGCCTTAGTAATTTTTTATTTTTGTGATTTTTTTGATTTTTTGATTATTTTTCACTCTTTTTTTTATTTAAAGCATTACTGTAGTGAAAAGAAACACATTGCAACCGATTGGCATTAAAATAAATCAATTTAATTTTTTTTGCAAAATTTCTCAAAAAAATGGCAAGGGGTACCCCTTATGAAATTTTCGAGTGGAAATTTTTTTTGAAATTTTTTTCTGATTTTTTATTCTTTTTTTAATTTAAAGCATTATTTAAGTGAAAAGAAACTTATTGCAACAAAATTCGCATTAAAATATATCATATTTATAAATTTTGCTAAATTACTCAAAAATGAAGAAAATTTTCCATTTTCTCAAACAGGGTAAGGAACTTGGTTCCTCGGATAACTTCTGGCACAGACATCTGAGGGCATGGCCGTCCAAGAAGAAAATGTAGCCATTGGTGCCATCTATCGACCACAGGTTAAAGATTGGCAATCCGTTGGATACCGACCGAGTTATAGGCAAAAGTTGGTGCAAAAATGAGGAAAATTTTCCATTTTCTCAAACAGGGTAAGGAACTTGGTTCCTCGGATAACTTTTGGCACAGACATCTGAGGGCATGGCCGTCAAAGAAGAAAATGTAGCCATTGGTGCCATCTATCGACCACAGGTTAAAGATTGGCGATCCGTTGGATACCGACCGAGTTATAGGCAAAATTTGGTGCAAAAATGAGCCTTAGTAATTTTTTATTTTTGTGATTTTTTTGATTTTTTGATTATTTTTCACTCTTTTTTTATTTAAAGCATTACTGTAGTGAAAAGAAACACATTGCAATCGATTGGCATTAAAATAAATCAATTTAATTTTTTTTGCAAAATTTCTCAAAAAAATGGCAAGGGGTACCCCTTATGAAATTTTCGAGTGGAAATTTTTTTTGAAATTTTTTTCTGATTTTTTATTCTTTTTTTTTTATTTAAAGCATTATTTAAGTGAAAAGAAACTTATTGCAACAAAATTCGCATTAAAATATATCATATTTATAAATTTTGCTAAATTACTCAAAAATGAAGAAAATTTTCCATTTTCTCAAACAGCGTAAGGAACTTGGTTCCTCGGATAACTTCTGGCACAGACATCTGAGGGCATGGCCGTCCAAGAAGAAAATGTAGCCATTGGTGCCATCTATCGACCACAGGTTCAAGATTGGCGATCCGTTGGATACCGACCGAGTTATAGGCAAAAGTTGGTGCAAAAATGAGGAAAATATTCCATTTTCTCAAACAGGGTAAGGAACTTGGTTCCTCGGATAACTTCTGGCACAGACATCTGAGGGCATGGCCGTCCAAGAAGAAAATGTAGCCATTGGTGCCATCTATCGACCACAGGTTCAAGATTGGCGATCCGTTGGATACCGACCGAGTTATAGGCAAAAGTTGGTGCAAAAATGAGGAAAATTTTCCATTTTCTCAAATAGGGTAAGGAACTTGGTCCCTCGGATAACTTCTGGCACAGACATCTGAGGGCATGGCCGTCAAAGAAGAAAATGTAGCCATTGGTGCCATCTATCGACCACAGGTTAAAGATTGGCGATCCGTTGGATACCGACCGAGTTATAGGCAAAATTTGGTGCAAAAATGAGCCTTAGTAATTTTATATTTTTGTGATTTTTTTGATTTTTTGATTATTTTTCACTCTTTTTTTTATTTAAAGCATTACTGTAGTGAAAAGAAACACATTGCAACCGATTGGCATTAAAATAAATCAATTTAATTTTTTTTTGCAAAATTTCTCAAAAAAATGGCAAGGGGTACCCCTTATGAAATTTTCGAGTGGAAATTTTTTTTGAAATTTTTTTCTGATTTTTTATTCTTTTTTTAATTTAAAGCATTATTTAAGTGAAAAGAAACTTATTGCAACAAAATTCGCATTAAAATATATCATATTTATAAATTTTGCTAAATTACTCAAAAATGAAGAAAATTTCCCATTTTCTCAAACAGGGTAAGGAACTTGGTTCCTCGGATAACTTCTGGCACAGACATCTGAGGGCATGGCCGTCCAAGAAGAAAATGTAGCCATTGGTGCCATCTATCGACCACAGGATAAAGATTGGCGATCCGTTGGATACCGACCGAGTTATAGGCAAAAGTTGGTGCAAAAATGAGGAAAATTTTCCATTTTCTCAAACAGGGTAAGGAACTTGGTTCCTCGGATAACTTTTGGCACAGACATCTGAGGGCATGGCCGTCAAAGAAGAAAATGTAGCCATTGGTGCCATCTATCGACCACAGGTTAAAGATTGGCGATCCGTTGGATACCGACCGAGTTATAGGCAAAATTTGGTGCAAAAATGAGCCTTAGTAATTTTATATTTTTGTGATTGTTTTGATTTTTTGATTATTTTTCACTCTTTTTTTTATTTAAAGCATTACTGTAGTGAAAAGAAACACATTGCAACCGATTGGCATTAAAATAAATCAATTTAATTTTTTTTGCAAAATTTCTCAAAAAAATGGCAAGGGGTACCCCTTATGAAATTTTCGAGTGGAAATTTTTTTTGAAATTTTTTTCTGATTTTTTATTCTTTTTTTAATTTAAAGCATTATTTAAGTGAAAAGAAACTTATTGCAACAAAATTCGCATTAAAATATATCATATTTATAAATTTTGCTAAATTACTCAAAAATGAAGAAAATTTCCCATTTTCTCAAACAGGGTAAGGAACTTGGTTCCTCGGATAACTTCTGGCACAGACATCTGAGGGCATGGCCGTCCAAGAAGAAAATGTAGCCATTGGTGCCATCTATCGACCACAGGTTAAAGATTGGCGATCCGTTGGATACCGACTGAGTTATAGGCAAAAGTTGGTGCAAAAATGAGGAAAATTTTACATTTTCTCAAACAGGGTAAGGAACTTGGTTCCTCGGATAACTTTTGGCACAGACATCTGAGGGCATGGCCGTCAAAGAAGAAATTGTAGCCATTGGTGCCATCTATCGACCACAGGTTAAAGATTGGCGATCCGTTGGATACCGACCGAGTTATAGGCAAAATTTGGTGCAAAAATGAGCCTTAGTAATTTTATATTTTTGTGATTTTTTTGATTTTTTGATTATTTTTCACTCTTTTTTTTATTTAAAGCATTACTGTAGTGAAAAGAAACACATTGCAACCGATTGGCATTAAAATAAATCAATTTAATTTTTTTTTGCAAAATTTCTCAAAAAAATGGCAAGGGGTACCCCTTATGAAATTTTCGAGTGGAAATTTTTTTTGAAATTTTTTTCTGATTTTTTATTCTTTTTTTAATTTAAAGCATTATTTAAGTGAAAAGAAACTTATTGCAACAAAATTCGCATTAAAATATATCATATTTATAAATTTTGCTAAATTACTCAAAAATGAAGAAAATTTTCCATTTTCTCAAACAGGGTAAGGAACTTGGTTCCTCGGATAACTTCTGGCACAGACATCTGAGGGCATGGCCGTCCAAGAAGAAAATGTAGCCATTGGTGCCATCTATCGACCACAGGTTAAAGATTGGCGATCCGTTGGATACCGACCGAGTTATAGGCAAAAGTTGGTGCAAAAATGAGGAAAATTTTCCATTTTCTCAAACAGGGTAAGGAACTTGGTTCCTCGGATAACTTCTGGCACAGACATCTGAGGGCATGGCCGTCCAAGAAGAAAATGTAGCCATTGGTGCCATCTATCGACCACAGGTTCAAGATTGGCGATCCGTTGGATACCGACCGAGTTATAGGCAAAAGTTGGTGCAAAAATGAGGAAAATTTTCCATTTTCTCAAACAGGGTAAGGAACTTGGTTCCTCGGATAACTTTTGGCACAGACATCTGAGGGCATGGCCGTCCAAGAAGAAAATGTAGCCATTGGTGCCATCTATCGACCACAGGTTAAAGATTGGCGATCCGTTGGATACCGACCGAGTTATAGGCAAAATTTGGTGCAAAAATGAGCCTTAGTAATTTTTTATTTTTGTGATTTTTTTGATTTTTTGATTATTTTTCACTCTTTTTTTATTTAAAGCATTACTGTAGTGAAAAGAAACACATTGCAACCGATTGGCATTAAAATAAATCAATTTAATTTTTTTTGCAAAATTTCTCAAAAAAATGGCAAGGGGTACCCCTTATGAAATTTTCGAGTGGAAATTTTTTTTGAAATTTTTTTCTGATTTTTTATTCTTTTTTTAATTTAAAGCATTATTTAAGTGAAAAGAAACTTATTGCAACAAAATTCGCATTAAAATATATCATATTTATAAATTTTGCTAAATTACTCAAAAATGAAGAAAATTTTAAATTTTCTCAAACAGGGTAAGGAACTTGGTTCCTCGGATAACTTCTGGCACAGACATCTGAGGGCATGGCCGTCCAAGAAGAAAATGTAGCCATTGGTGCCATCTATCGACCACAGGTTCAAGATTGGCGATCCGTTGGATACCGACCGAGTTATAGGCAAAAGTTGGTGCAAAAATGAGGAAAATTTTCCATTTTCTCAAACAGGGTAAGGAACTTGGTTCCTCGGATAACTTTTGGCACAGACATCTGAGGGCATGGCCGTCAAAGAAGAAAATGTAGCCATTGGTGCCATCTATCGACCACAGGTTAAAGATTGGCGATCCGTTGGATACCGACCGAGTTATAGGCAAAATTTGGTGCAAAAATGAGCCTTAGTAATTTTATATTTTTGTGATTGTTTTGATTTTTTGATTATTTTTCACTCTTTTTTTTATTTAAAGCATTACTGTAGTGAAAAGAAACACATTGCAACCGATTGGCATTAAAATAAATCAATTTAATTTTTTTGCAAAATTTATCAAAAAAATGGCAAGGGGTACCCCTTATGAAATTTTCGAGTGGAAATTTTTTTTGAAATTTTTTTCTGATTTTTTATTCTTTTTTTAATTTAAAGCATTATTTAAGTGAAAAGAAACTTATTGCAACAAAATTCGCATTAAAATATATCATATTTATAAATTTTGCTAAATTACTCAAAAATGAAGAAAATTTTCCATTTTCTCAAACAGGGTAAGGAACTTGGTTCCTCGGATAACTTCTGGCACAGACATCTGAGGGCATGGCCGTCCAAGAAGAAAATGTAGCCATTGGTGCCATCTATCGACCACAGGTTCAAGATTGGCGATCCGTTGGATACCGACCGAGTTATAGGCAAAAGTTGGTGCAAAAATGAGGAAAATTTTCCATTTTCTCAAACAGGGTAAGGAACTTGGTTCCTCGGATAACTTCTGGCACAGACATCTGAGGGCATGGCCGTCCAAGAAGAAAATGTAGCCATTGGTGCCATCTATCGACCACAGGTTCAAGATTGGCGATCCGTTGGATACCGACCGAGTTATAGGCAAAAGTTGGTGCAAAAATGAGGAAAATTTTCCATTTTCTCAAATAGGGTAAGGAACTTGGTCCCTCGGATAACTTCTGGCACAGACATCTGAGGGCATGGCCGTCCAAGAAGAAAATGTAGCCATTGGTGCCATCTATCGACCACAGGTTAAAGATTGGCGATCCGTTGGATACCGACCGAGTTATAGGCAAAATTTGGTGCAAAAATGAGCCTTAGTAATTTTATATTTTTGTGATTTTTTTGATTTTTTGATTATTTTTCACTCTTTTTTTTATTTAAAGCATTACTGTAGTGAAAAGAAACACATTGCAACCGATTGGCATTAAAATAAATCAATTTAATTTTTTTTTGCAAAATTTCTCAAAAAAATGGCAAGGGGTACCCCTTATGAAATTTTCGAGTGGAAATTTTTTTTGAAATTTTTTTCTGATTTTTTATTCTTTTTTTAATTTAAAGCATTATTTAAGTGAAAAGAAACTTATTGCAACAAAATTCGCATTAAAATATATCATATTTATAAATTTTTCTAAATTACTCAAAAATGAAGAAAATTTTCCATTTTCTCAAACAGGGTAAGGAACTTGGTTCCTCGGATAACTTCTGGCACAGACATCTGAGGGCATGGCCGTCCAAGAAGAAAATGTAGCCATTGGTGCCATCTATCGACCACAGGTTAAAGATTGGCGATCCGTTGGATACCGACCAAGTTATAGGCAAAAGTTGGTGCAAAAATGAGGAAAATTTTCCATTTTCTCAAACAGGGTAAGGAACTTGGTTCCTCGGATAACTTCTGGCACAGACATCTGAGGGCATGGCCGTCCAAGAAGAAAATGTAGCCATTGGTGCCATCTATCGACCACAGGTTCAAGATTGGCGATCCGTTGGATACCGACCGAGTTATAGGCAAAAGTTGGTGCAAAAATGAGGAAAATTTTCCATTTTCTCAAACAGGGTAAGGAACTTGGTTCCTCGGATAACTTTTGGCACAGACATCTGAGGGCATGGCCGTCCAAGAAGAAAATGTAGCCATTGGTGCCATCTATCGACCACAGGTTAAAGATTGGCGATCCGTTGGATACCGACCGAGTTATAGGCAAAATTTGGTGCAAAAATGAGCCTTAGTAATTTTATATTTTTGTGATTGTTTTGATTTTTTGATTATTTTTCACTCTTTTTTTATTTAAAGCATTACTGTAGTGAAAAGAAACACATTGCAACCGATTGGCATTAAAATAAATCAATTTAATTTTTTTTGCAAAATTTCTCAAAAAAATGGCAAGGGGTACCCCTTATGAAATTTTCGAGTGGAAATTTTTTTTGAAATTTTTTTCTGACTTTTTATTCTTTTTTTAATTTAAAGCATTATTTAAGTGAAAAGAAACTTATTGCAACAAAATTCGCATTAAAATATATCATATTTATAAATTTTGCTAAATTACTCAAAAATGAAGAAAATTTTCCATTTTCTCAAACAGGGTAAGGAACTTGGTTCCTCGGATAACTTCTGGCACAGACATCTGAGGGCATGGCCGTCCAAGAAGAAAATGTAGCCATTGGTGCCATCTATCGACCACAGGTTAAAGATTGGCGATCCGTTGGATACCGTCCGAGTTATAGGCAAAATTTGGTGCAAAAATGAGCCTTAGTAATTTTATATTTTTGTGATTTTTTTGATTTTTTGATTATTTTTCACTCTTTTTTTTATTTAAAGCATTACTGTAGTGAAAAGAAACACATTGCAACCGATTGGCATTAAAATAAATCAATTTAATTTTTTTTGCAAAATTTCTCAAAAAAATGGCAAGGGGTACCCCTTATGAAATTTTCGAGTGGAAATTTTTTTTGAAATTTTTTTCTGATTTTTTATTCTTTTTTTAATTTAAAGCATTATTTAAGTGAAAAGAAACTTATTGCAACAAAATTCGCATTAAAATATATCATATTTATAAATTTTGCTAAATTACTCAAAAATGAAGAAAATTTTCCATTTTCTCAAACAGGGTAAGGAACTTGGTTCCTCGGATAACTTCTGGCACAGACATCTGAGGGCATGGCCGTCCAAGAAGAAAATGTAGCCATTGGTGCCATCTATCGACCACAGGTTAAAGATTGGCGATCCGTTGGATACCGACCGAGTTATAGGCAAAAGTTGGTGCAAAAATGAGGAAAATTTTCCATTTTCTCAAACAGGGTAAGGAACTTGGTTCCTCGGATAACTTTTGGCACAGACATCTGAGGGCATGGCCGTCCAAGAAGAAAATGTAGCCATTGGTGCCATCTATCGACCACAGGTTAAAGATTGGCGATCCGTTGGATACCGACCGAGTTATAGGCAAAATTTGGTGCAAAAATGAGCCTTAGTAATTTTATATTTTTGTGATTGTTTTGATTTTTTGATTATTTTTCACTCTTTTTTTTATTTAAAGCATTACTGGAGTGAAAAGAAACACATTGCAACCGATTGGCATTAAAATAAATCAATTTAATTTTTTTGCAAAATTTCTCAAAAAAATGGCAAGGGGTACCCCTTATGAAATTTTCGAGTGGAAATTTTTTTTGAAATTGTTTTCTGATTTTTTATTCTTTTTTTAATTTAAAGCATTATTTAAGTGAAAAGAAACTTATTGCAACAAAATTCGCATTAAAATATATCATATTTATAAATTTTGCTAAATTACTCAAAAATGAAGAAAATTTTCCATTTTCTCAAACAGGGTAAGGAACTTGGTTCCTCGGATAACTTCTGGCCCAGACATCTGAGGGCATGGCCGTCCAAGAAGAAAATGTAGCCATTGGTGCCATCTATCGACCACAGGTTCAAGATTGGCGATCCGTTGGATACCGACCGAGTTATAGGCAAAAGTTGGTGCAAAAATGAGGAAAATTTTCCATTTTCTCAAACAGGGTAAGGAACTTGGTTCCTCGGATAACTTCTGGCACAGACATCTGAGGGCATGGCCGTCCAAGAAGAAAATGTAGCCATTGGTGCCATCTATCGACCACAGGTTAAAGATTGGCGATCCGTTGGATACCGACCGAGTTATAGGCAAAAGTTGGTGCAAAAATGAGGAAAATTTTCCATTTTCTCAAACAGGGTAAGGAACTTGGTTCCTCGGATAACTTCTGGCACAGACATCTGAAGGCATGGCCGTCCAAGAAGAAAATGTAGCCATTGGTGCCATCTATTGACCACAGGTTAAAGATTGGCGATCCGTTGGATACCGACCGAGTTATAGGCAAAATTTGGTGCAAAAATGAGCCTTAGTAATTTTATATTTTTGTGATTGTTTTGATTTTTTGATTATTTTTCACTCTTTTTTATATTTAAAGCATTACTGGAGTGAAAAGAAACACATTGCAACCGATTGGCATTAAAATAAATCAATTTAATTTTTTTGCAAAATTTCTCAAAAAAATGGCAAGGGGTACCCCTTATGAAATTTTCGAGTGGAAATTTTTTTTGAAATTTTTTTCTGATTTTTTATTCTTTTTTTAATTTAAAGCATTATTTAAGTGAAAAGAAACTTATTGCAACAAAATTCGCATTAAAATATATCATATTTATAAATTTTGTTAAATTACTCAAAAATGAAGAAAATTTTCCATTTTCTCAAACAGGGTAAGGAACTTGGTTCCTCGGATAACTTCTGGCACAGACATCTGAGGGCATGGCCGTCCAAGAAGAAAATGTAGCCATTGGTGCCATCTATCGACCACAGGTTAAAGATTGGCAATCCGTTGGATACCGACCGAGTTATAGGCAAAAGTTGGTGCAAAAATGAGGAAAATTTTCCATTTTCTCAAACAGGGTAAGGAACTTGGTTCCTCGGATAACTTTTGGCACAGACATCTGAGGGCATGGCCGTCAAAGAAGAAAATGTAGCCATTGGTGCCATCTATCGACCACAGGTTCAAGATTGGCGATCCGTTGGATACCGACCGAGTTATAGGCAAAAGTTGGTGCAAAAATGAGGAAAATTTTCCATTTTCTCAAACAGGGTAAGGAACTTGGTTCCTCGGATAACTTTTGGCACAGACATCTGAGGGCATGGCCGTCCAAGAAGAAAATGTAGCCATTGGTGCCATCTATCGACCACAGGTTAAAGATTGGCGATCCGTTGGATACCGACCGAGTTATAGGCAAAAGTTGGTGCAAAAATGAGCCTTAGTAATTTTATATTTTTGTGATTTTTTTGATTTTTTGATTATTTTTCACTCTTTTTTTTATTTAAAGCATTACTGGAGTGAAAAGAAACACATTGCAACCGATTGGCATTAAAATAAATCAATTTAATTTTTTTTGCAAAATTTCTCAAAAAAATGGCAAGGGGTACCCCTTATGAAATTTTCGAGTGGAAATTTTTTTTGAAATTTTTTTCTGATTTTTTATTCTTTTTTTAATTTAAAGCACTATTTAAGTGAAAAAAAACTTATTGCAACAAAATTCGCATTAAAATATATCATATTTATGAATTTTGCTAAATTACTCAAAAATGAAGAAAATTTTCCATTTTCTCAAACAGGGTAAGGAACTTGGTTCCTCGGATAACTTCTGGCACAGACATCTGAGGGCATGGCCGTCCAAGAAGAAAATGTAGCCATTGGTGCCATCTATCGACCACAGGTTCAAGATTGGCGATCCGTTGGATACCGACCGAGTTATAGGCAAAAGTTGGTGCAAAAATGAGGAAAATTTTCCATTTTCTCAAACAGGGTAAGGAACTTGGTTCCTCGGATAACTTCTGGCACAGACATCTGAGGGCATGGCCGTCCAAGAAGAAAATGTAGCCATTGGTGCCATCTATCGACCACAGGTTAAAGATTGGCGATCCGTTGGATACCGACCGAGTTATAGGCAAAATTTGGTGCAAAAATGAGCCTTAGTAATTTTATATTTTTGTGATTTTTTTGATTTTTTGATTATTTTTCACTCTTTTTTTTATTTAAAGCATTACTGTAGTGAAAAGAAACACATTGCAACCGATTGGCATTAAAATAAATCAATTTAATTTTTTTGCAAAATTTCTCAAAAAAATGGCAAGGGGTACCCCTTATGAAATTTTCGAGTGGAAATTTTTTTTGAAATTTTTTTCTGATTTTTTATTCTTTTTTTAATTTAAAGCATTATTTAAGTGAAAAGAAACTTATTGCAACAAAATTCGCATTAAAATATATCATATTTATAAATTTTGCTAAATTACTCAAAAATGAAGAAAATTTTACATTTTCTCAAACAGGGTAAGGAACTTGGTTCCTCGGATAACTTCTGGCACAGACATCTGAGGGCATGGCCGTCCAAGAAGAAAATGTAGCCATTGGTGCCATCTATCGACCACAGGTTAAAGATTGGCGATCCGTTGGATACCGACCGAGTTATAGGCAAAATTTGGTGCAAAAATGAGCCTTAGTAATTTTATATTTTTGTGATTGTTTTGATTTTTTGATTATTTTTCACTCTTTTTTTTATTTAAAGCATTACTGTAGTGAAAAGAAACACATTGCAACCGATTGGCATTAAAATAAATCAATTTAATTTTTTTTGCAAAATTTCTCAAAAAAATGGCAAGGGGTACCCCTTATGAAATTTTCGAGTGGAAATTTTTTTTGAAATTTTTTTCTGATTTTTTATTCTTTTTTTAATTTAAAGCACTATTTAAGTGAAAAAAAACTTATTGCAACAAAATTCGCATTAAAATATATCATATTTATGAATTTTGCTAAATTACTCAAAAATGAAGAAAATTTTCCATTTTCTCAAACAGGGTAAGGAACTTGGTTCCTCGGATAACTTCTGGCACAGACATCTGAGGGCATGGCCGTCCAAGAAGAAAATGTAGCCATTGGTGCCATCTATCGACCACAGGTTCAAGATTGGCGATCCGTTGGATACCGACCGAGTTATAGGCAAAAGTTGGTGCAAAAATGAGGAAAATTTTCCATTTTCTCAAACAGGGTAAGGAACTTGGTTCCTCGGATAACTTCTGGCACAGACATCTGAGGGCATGGCCGTCCAAGAAGAAAATGTAGCCATTGGTGCCATCTATCGACCACAGGTTAAAGATTGGCGATCCGTTGGATACCGACCGAGTTATAGGCAAAATTTGGTGCAAAAATGAGCCTTAGTAATTTTATATTTTTGTGATTTTTTTGATTTTTTGATTATTTTTCACTCTTTTTTTTATTTAAAGCATTACTGTAGTGAAAAGAAACACATTGCAACCGATTGGCATTAAAATAAATCAATTTAATTTTTTTTGCAAAATTTCTCAAAAAAATGGCAAGGGGTACCCCTTATGAAATTTTCGAGTGGAAATTTTTTTTGAAATTTTTTTCTGATTTTTTATTCTTTTTTTAATTTAAAGCATTATTTAAGTGAAAAGAAACTTATTGCAACAAAATTCGCATTAAAATATATCATATTTATGAATTTTGCTAAATTACTCAAAAATGAAGAAAATTTCCCATTTTCTCAAACAGGGTAAGGAACTTGGTTCCTCGGATAACTTCTGGCACAGACATCTGAGGGCATGGCCGTCCAAGAAGAAAATGTAGCCATTGGTGCCATCTATCGACCACAGGTTAAAGATTGGCGATCCGTTGGATACCGACCGAGTTATAGGCAAAAGTTGGTGCAAAAATGAGGAAAATTTTCCATTTTCTCAAACAGGGTAAGGAACTTGGTTCCTCGGATAACTTCTGGCACAGACATCTGAGGGCATGGCCGTCCAAGAAGAAAATGTAGCCATTGGTGCCATCTATCGACCACAGGTTCAAGATTGGCGATCCGTTGGATACCGACCGAGTTATAGGCAAAAGTTGGTGCAAAAATGAGGAAAATTTTCCATTTTCTCAAACAGGGTAAGGAACTTGGTTCCTCGGATAACTTCTGGCACAGACATCTGAGGGCATGGCCGTCCAAGAAGAAAATGTAGCCATTGGTGCCATCTATCGACCACAGGTTAAAGATTGGCGATCCGTTGGATACCGACCGAGTTATAGGCAAAATTTGGTGCAAAAATGAGCCTTAGTAATTTTATATTTTTGTGATTTTTTTGATTTTTTGATTATTTTTCACTCTTTTTTTTATTTAAAGCATTACTGTAGTGAAAAGAAACACATTGCAACCGATTGGCATTAAAATAAATCAATTTAATTTTTTTTGCAAAATTTCTCAAAAAAATGGCAAGGGGTACCCCTTATGAAATTTTCGAGTGGAAATTTTTTTTGAAATTTTTTTCTGATTTTTTATTCTTTTTTTAATTTAAAGCATTATTTAAGTGAAAAGAAACTTATTGCAACAAAATTCGCATTAAAATATATCATATTTATGAATTTTGCTAAATTACTCAAAAATGAAGAAAATTTCCCATTTTCTCAAACAGGGTAAGGAACTTGGTTCCTCGGATAACTTCTGGCACAGACATCTGAGGGCATGGCCGTCCAAGAAGAAAATGTAGCCATTGGTGCCATCTATCGACCACAGGTTAAAGATTGGCGATCCGTTGGATACCGACCGAGTTATAGGCAAAAGTTGGTGCAAAAATGAGGAAAATTTTCCATTTTCTCAAACAGGGTAAGGAACTTGGTTCCTCGGATAACTTCTGGCACAGACATCTGAGGGCATGGCCGTCCAAGAAGAAAATGTAGCCATTGGTGCCATCTATCGACCACAGGTTAAAGATTGGCGATCCGTTGGATACCGACCGAGTTATAGGCAAAAGTTGGTGCAAAAATGAGGAAAATTTTCCATTTTCTCAAACAGGGTAAGGAACTTGGTTCCTCGGATAACTTTTGGCACAGACATCTGAGGGCATGGCCGTCCAAGAAGAAAATGTAGCCATTGGTGCCATCTATCGACCACAGGTTAAAGATTGGCGATCCGTTGGATACCGACCGAGTTATAGGCAAAATTTGGTGCAAAAATGAGCCTTAGTAATTTTTTATTTTTGTGATTTTTTTGATTTTTTGATTATTTTTCACTCTTTTTTTATTTAAAGCATTACTGTAGTGAAAAGAAACACATTGCAACCGATTGGCATTAAAATAAATCAATTTAATTTTTTTTGCAAAATTTCTCAAAAAAATGGCAAGGGGTACCCCTTATGAAATTTTCGAGTGGAAATTTTTTTTGAAATTTTTTTCTGATTTTTTATTCTTTTTTTAATTTAAAGCATTATTTAAGTGAAAAGAAACTTATTGCAACAAAATTCGCATTAAAATATATCATATTTATAAATTTTGCTAAATTACTCAAAAATGAAGAAAATTTTCCATTTTCTCAAACAGGGTAAGGAACTTGGTTCCTCGGATAACTTCTGGCACAGACATCTGAGGGCATGGCCGTCCAAGAAGAAAATGTAGCCATTGGTGCCATCTATCGACCACAGGTTCAAGATTGGCGATCCGTTGGATACCGACCGAGTTATAGGCAAAAGTTGGTGCAAAAATGAGGAAAATTTTCCATTTTCTCAAACAGGGTAAGGAACTTGGTTCCTCGGATAACTTTTGGCACAGACATCTGAGGGCATGGCCGTCAAAGAAGAAAATGTAGCCATTGGTGCCATCTATCGACCACAGGTTCAAGATTGGCGATCCGTTGGATACCGACCGAGTTATAGGCAAAAGTTGGTGCAAAAATGAGGAAAATTTTCCATTTTCTCAAACAGGGTAAGGAACTTGGTTCCTCGGATAACTTTTGGCACAGACATCTGAGGGCATGGCCGTCCAAGAAGAAAATGTAGCCATTGGTGCCATCTATCGACCACAGGTTAAAGATTGGCGATCCGTTGGATACCGACCGAGTTATAGGCAAAAGTTGGTGCAAAAATGAGCCTTAGTAATTTTATATTTTTGTGATTGTTTTGATTTTTTGATTATTTTTCACTCTTTTTTTTATTTAAAGCATTACTGGAGTGAAAAGAAACACATTGCAACCGATTGGCATTAAAATAAATCAATTTAATTTTTTTTGCAAAATTTCTCAAAAAAATGGCAAGGGGTACCCCTTATGAAATTTTCGAGTGGAAATTTTTTTTGAAATTTTTTTCTGATTTTTTATTCTTTTTTTAATTTAAAGCACTATTTAAGTGAAAAAAAACTTATTGCAACAAAATTCGCATTAAAATATATCATATTTATGAATTTTGCTAAATTACTCAAAAATGAAGAAAATTTTCCATTTTCTCAAACAGGGTAAGGAACTTGGTTCCTCGGATAACTTCTGGCACAGACATCTGAGGGCATGGCCGTCCAAGAAGAAAATGTAGCCATTGGTGCCATCTATCGACCACAGGTTCAAGATTGGCGATCCGTTGGATACCGACCGAGTTATAGGCAAAAGTTGGTGCAAAAATGAGGAAAATTTTCCATTTTCTCAAACAGGGTAAGGAACTTGGTTCCTCGGATAACTTCTGGCACAGACATCTGAGGGCATGGCCGTCCAAGAAGAAAATGTAGCCATTGGTGCCATCTATCGACCACAGGTTAAAGATTGGCGATCCGTTGGATACCGACCGAGTTATAGGCAAAATTTGGTGCAAAAATGAGCCTTAGTAATTTTATATTTTTGTGATTTTTTTGATTTTTTGATTATTTTTCACTCTTTTTTTTATTTAAAGCATTACTGTAGTGAAAAGAAACACATTGCAACCGATTGGCATTAAAATAAATCAATTTAATTTTTTTTGCAAAATTTCTCAAAAAAATGGCAAGGGGTACCCCTTATGAAATTTTCGAGTGGAAATTTTTTTTGAAATTTTTTTCTGATTTTTTATTCTTTTTTTAATTTAAAGCATTATTTAAGTGAAAAGAAACTTATTGCAACAAAATTCGCATTAAAATATATCATATTTATAAATTTTGCTAAATTACTCAAAAATGAAGAAAATTTTCCATTTTCTCAAACAGGGTAAGGAACTTGGTTCCTCGGATAACTTCTGGCACAGACATCTGAGGGCATGGCCGTCCAAGAAGAAAATGTAGCCATTGGTGCCATCTATCGACCACAGGTTAAAGATTGGCGATCCGTTGGATACCGACCGAGTTATAGGCAAAATTTGGTGCAAAAATGAGCCTTAGTAATTTTATATTTTTGTGATTGTTTTGATTTTTTGATTATTTTTCACTCTTTTTTTTATTTAAAGCATTACTGTAGTGAAAAGAAACACATTGCAACCGATTGGCATTAAAATAAATCAATTTAATTTTTTTTGCAAAATTTCTCAAAAAAATGGCAAGGGGTACCCCTTATGAAATTTTCGAGTGGAAATTTTTTTTGAAATTTTTTTCTGATTTTTTATTCTTTTTTTAATTTAAAGCATTATTTAAGTGAAAAGAAACTTATTGCAACAAAATTCGCATTAAAATATATCATATTTATGAATTTTGCTAAATTACTCAAAAATGAAGAAAATTTCCCATTTTCTCAAACAGGGTAAGGAACTTGGTTCCTCGGATAACTTCTGGCACAGACATCTGAGGGCATGGCCGTCCAAGAAGAAAATGTAGCCATTGGTGCCATCTATCGACCACAGGTTAAAGATTGGCGATCCGTTGGATACCGACCGAGTTATAGGCAAAAGTTGGTGCAAAAATGAGGAAAATTTTCCATTTTCTCAAACAGGGTAAGGAACTTGGTTCCTCGGATAACTTTTGGCACAGACATCTGAGGGCATGGCCGTCCAAGAAGAAAATGTAGCCATTGGTGCCATCTATCGACCACAGGTTCAAGATTGGCGATCCGTTGGATACCGACCGAGTTATAGGCAAAAGTTGGTGCAAAAATGAGGAAAATTTTCCATTTTCTCAAACAGGGTAAGGAACTTGGTTCCTCGGATAACTTCTGGCACAGACATCTGAGGGCATGGCCGTCCAAGAAGAAAATGTAGCCATTGGTGCCATCTATCGACCACAGGTTAAAGATTGGCGATCCGTTGGATACCGACCGAGTTATAGGCAAAATTTGGTGCAAAAATGAGCCTTAGTAATTTTATATTTTTGTGATTTTTTTGATTTTTTGATTATTTTTCACTCTTTTTTTTATTTAAAGCATTACTGTAGTGAAAAGAAACACATTGCAACCGATTGGCATTAAAATAAATCAATTTAATTTTTTTTGCAAAATTTCTCAAAAAAATGGCAAGGGGTACCCCTTATGAAATTTTCGAGTGGAAATTTTTTTTGAAATTTTTTTCTGATTTTTTATTCTTTTTTTAATTTAAAGCATTATTTAAGTGAAAAGAAACTTATTGCAACAAAATTCGCATTAAAATATATCATATTTATGAATTTTGCTAAATTACTCAAAAATGAAGAAAATTTCCCATTTTCTCAAACAGGGTAAGGAACTTGGTTCCTCGGATAACTTCTGGCACAGACATCTGAGGGCATGGCCGTCCAAGAAGAAAATGTAGCCATTGGTGCCATCTATCGACCACAGGTTAAAGATTGGCGATCCGTTGGATACCGACCGAGTTATAGGCAAAAGTTGGTGCAAAAATGAGGAAAATTTTCCATTTTCTCAAACAGGGTAAGGAACTTGGTTCCTCGGATAACTTCTGGCACAGACATCTGAGGGCATGGCCGTCCAAGAAGAAAATGTAGCCATTGGTGCCATCTATCGACCACAGGTTAAAGATTGGCGATCCGTTGGATACCGACCGAGTTATAGGCAAAAGTTGGTGCAAAAATGAGGAAAATTTTCCATTTTCTCAAACAGGGTAAGGAACTTGGTTCCTCGGATAACTTTTGGCACAGACATCTGAGGGCATGGCCGTCCAAGAAGAAAATGTAGCCATTGGTGCCATCTATCGACCACAGGTTAAAGATTGGCGATCCGTTGGATACCGACCGAGTTATAGGCAAAATTTGGTGCAAAAATGAGCCTTAGTAATTTTTTATTTTTGTGATTTTTTTGATTTTTTGATTATTTTTCACTCTTTTTTTATTTAAAGCATTACTGTAGTGAAAAGAAACACATTGCAACCGATTGGCATTAAAATAAATCAATTTAATTTTTTTTGCAAAATTTCTCAAAAAAATGGCAAGGGGTACCCCTTATGAAATTTTCGAGTGGAAATTTTTTTTGAAATTTTTTTCTGATTTTTTATTCTTTTTTTAATTTAAAGCATTATTTAAGTGAAAAGAAACTTATTGCAACAAAATTCGCATTAAAATATATCATATTTATAAATTTTGCTAAATTACTCAAAAATGAAGAAAATTTTCCATTTTCTCAAACAGGGTAAGGAACTTGGTTCCTCGGATAACTTCTGGCACAGACATCTGAGGGCATGGCCGTCCAAGAAGAAAATGTAGCCATTGGTGCCATCTATCGACCACAGGTTCAAGATTGGCGATCCGTTGGATACCGACCGAGTTATAGGCAAAAGTTGGTGCAAAAATGAGGAAAATTTTCCATTTTCTCAAACAGGGTAAGGAACTTGGTTCCTCGGATAACTTTTGGCACAGACATCTGAGGGCATGGCCGTCCAAGAAGAAAATGTAGCCATTGGTGCCATCTATCGACCACAGGTTAAAGATTGGCGATCCGTTGGATACCGACCGAGTTATAGGCAAAATTTGGTGCAAAAATGAGCCTTAGTAATTTTTTATTTTTGTGATTTTTTTGATTTTTTGATTATTTTTCACTCTTTTTTTATTTAAAGCATTACTGTAGTGAAAAGAAACACATTGCAACCGATTGGCATTAAAATAAATCAATTTAATTTTTTTTGCAAAATTTCTCAAAAAAATGGCAAGGGGTACCCCTTATGAAATTTTCGAGTGGAAATTTTTTTTGAAATTTTTTTCTGATTTTTTATTCTTTTTTTAATTTAAAGCATTATTTAAGTGAAAAGAAACTTATTGCAACAAAATTCGCATTAAAATATATCATATTTATAAATTTTGCTAAATTACTCAAAAATGAAGAAAATTTTCCATTTTCTCAAACAGGGTAAGGAACTTGGTTCCTCGGATAACTTCTGGCACAGACATCTGAGGGCATGGCCGTCCAAGAAGAAAATGTAGCCATTGGTGCCATCTATCGACCACAGGTTAAAGATTGGCGATCCGTTGGATACCGACCGAGTTATAGGCAAAAGTTGGTGCAAAAATGAGGAAAATTTTCCATTTTCTCAAACAGGGTAAGGAACTTGGTTCCTCGGATAACTTTTGGCACAGACATCTGAGGGCATGGCCGTCCAAGAAGAAAATGTAGCCATTGGTGCCATCTATCGACCACAGGTTCAAGATTGGCGATCCGTTGGATACCGACCGAGTTATAGGCAAAAGTTGGTGCAAAAATGAGGAAAATTTTCCATTTTCTCAAACAGGGTAAGGAACTTGGTTCCTCGGATAACTTTTGGCACAGACATCTGAGGGCATGGCCGTCCAAGAAGAAAATGTAGCCATTGGTGCCATCTATCGACCACAGGTTCAAGATTGGCGATCCGTTGGATACCGACCGAGTTATAGGCAAAAGTTGGTGCAAAAATGAGGAAAATTTTCCATTTTCTCAAACAGGGTAAGGAACTTGGTTCCTCGGATAACTTTTGGCACAGACATCTGAGGGCATGGCCGTCCAAGAAGAAAATGTAGCCATTGGTGCCATCTATCGACCACAGGTTCAAGATTGGCGATCCGTTGGATACCGACCGAGTTATAGGCAAAAGTTGGTGCAAAAATGAGGAAAATTTTCCATTTTCTCAAACAGGGTAAGGAACTTGGTTCCTCGGATAACTTCTGGCACAGACATCTGAGGGCATGGCCGTCCAAGAAGAAAATGTAGCCATTGGTGCCATCTATCGACCACAGGTTAAAGATTGGCGATCCGTTGGATACCGACCGAGTTATAAACAATAGTTGGTGCAAAAATGAGCCTTAGTAATTTTATATTTTTGTGATTTTTTTGATTTTTTGATTATTTTTCACTCTTTTTTTTATTTAAAGCATTACTGGAGTGAAAAGAAACACATTGCAACCGATTGGCATTAAAATAAATCAATTTGATTTTTTTTGCAAAATTTCTCAAAAAAATGGCAAGGGGTACCCCTTATGAAATTTTCGAGTGGAAATTTTTTTTGAAATTTTTTTCTGATTTTTTATTCTTTTTTTAATTTAAAGCATTATTTAAGTGAAAAGAAACTTATTGCAACAAAATTCGCATTAAAATATATCATATTTATAAATTTTGCTAAATTACTCAAAAATGAAGAAAATTTTCCATTTTCTCAAACAGGGTAAGGAACTTGGTTCCTCGGATAACTTCTGGCACAGACATCTGAGGGCATGGCCGTCCAAGAAGAAAATGTAGCCATTGGTGCCATCTATCGACCACAGGTTAAAGATTGGCGATCCGTTGGATACCGACCGAGTTATAGGCAAAAGTTGGTGCAAAAATGAGCCTTATGAAATTTTCAAATTTTTATATTTTTTCATGAATTGGGCGCGTTTCATGATTTTGACTATCGTTTTATTGTCATGTATATGTTGGATTCACTTCGTCCGAACAGACGCGAGGTCGTTTCTCGTGAGGAGTTGATCGCCGACTATTGAATTGTCCTGACTCGGGCACGTGTGTCCGAACGTCGCTCAGCGCTGTGCAAATTTCCCCGAAACCGAGTATTGTCTGCAACAATACTGTTATTGCTGAAACCTTGTTGATCAGGTGATCGGATCCCGGAAATTGTGTCCTATGGTACGCTGTGTGTATGGACGACTATTGCATAAGCTGCAATAGTTCTTGAGAAACTATTGCTTTGATGGTGGTGCCTGTTGCCTGTTGTGTTGTGTTAATTTCGCCACACATTCAATTGTTCACTAAACCATAAAAAAATAAAATTTGTCTCATATGCTGAAGTAATACGATCATTCAATTACCGTTATACTGGTAACCGTTACACTGGTATTAGGCGCCTCCATTAGAAGTTTTTTTCGTACACAAATGCACTTTTCCTGTTCCAGTTGAGAACGGACGAATAGTGTGCAAAACCTAAAATTATTTACTTTAAAATAAAACTAATATAGAAAACAATAGAAGTACATCGGATAGTTAGTCTGCGGGCAAAAAAGAAAGGAAAGAAAACACCATTCTTTTTGTTTCAATGTTTAAATATTTTCATAATATATTGTATCAATGTCTATAATAGCCTTTTTTCATCACTACGTGATTGTTAATATGTGAAATGAGATAGAGAGAATGTGTGTGTGTGTTTTTGTTGGAGTGTTTGTGTCCATGAGACTTCCGTGTAATGAGAACAGCGGCAATGTTTGTATTTTATTCTCTTATTCGGTTGCAGCACTAACGAACCTAATGCTTATTAAGGTAGGTAAATTATATTACTGTTTTTGTTTTCTTCTTCCTTACGATAATGTCTATTACGGTAGGAATACATTCTTTTACAGCATCTAGAATAGTATTGGGGTTGTTTTTTTTTTTTCGTTTTACGTTTTGTTAACGGTTACTGAAAAACTATTCATTACTAAAATTGCTAAACGGAAGTATATACGTTGCCTTTGTAATAGTTTTCACCATTCTCATGCACACGGTTTTTTTTTATTCTTTGTTTATTTTTTTGGAAATAATATAATACGTTGCTTTGTGCTTCAATTATCGGAATCAAATCGAAATCAATGATTAGCCCTCTCTATGGCCATTACAGTATCGATCGCTAGTTCGAACGTTCAAACTTCCACACGCTACAAGTAGGGATGGCTATCCGGGTTTAATACACAAAAGTACCGTCTATCGCTACCAGCTATAGTCGTCAGCAAAGCCCGCCCTTTTACGGCCCCGTTTGTGCCGCATTGCGATGGTTTTAACTTAGTATTGCACACTTTGGTATTGCACTCGATAGGTATTGCAGACTAACGATAGAGACTATTCAACGTACAAAATAATGTACCGTAATAAAACTAAAAGGTTAAAACGTACGGAGAAAGTGCGTGTATTGGAATTATTAGTACACAACAGCTTGATGGAAGAAAAGTGTTGCTACCCACACCACCCGACAGTTCACATAAAGAGTTCACCGTTCATTTTGGCATTCAGTTTTTGGTGCATTTTTCCAATCCCACTTACATACAAATGTGTTATTAAAATGTCTGCCTGACAACCATTATTCAGGGGGAAGAGGGGTGTGAGGAGCTTTTTGCTTTGGTTTACATTTACATTTACAGCTTTCATTAATGATTATTTTGGATTAAATCTTTGCCTTCTCTCTTCTCTCACTTCCCCAATCAGCGCACGTCCCATGTTTCTTCGCCCGCTTGCACATTTATACGGAACTGATGCAAGGGAAGGTGAAAAGGAAACCTATACTATTAACGGTGAAAGTGAAGGAAACCAGTGAGTTTTAATTTCTTTTCTTTTGTCAACAAAACGAGTACCGCGCTCTTGTATCACAACATTTGAAACGACATTTCTACACACCTGTCTCTACATCGTTTATACCACTATCTCTCCACCACGCCTATACCTCCACATACATAGAGAAAGAGAGAGAAGGTCTATTTAAATCTCTACTTATAATGCTGTTTGCCGCAATGTATTCTATCCATAACTAGTTCCTTCCGTTGCTTTGCGCGAACAAAACAATTATTGTCACCAATGGAGTAAATAAAGTAAACCGAATCCCAAAAAGCCCTGCAAACGAAACATGCGCAATCCTAATCCTCGAAACGATTGGGCTTTTTGGTGTACACAATATCGCTAGTGAAAGCGTACCTGCGGCTAGTCCATAAAACCTGCTACCGTTCTGCCTTCTGTTACTCCTTCTGTGAGTGTTTGTGTGTGTGTGTGTGTTACCTTCTGCACGAAGGTCTCATCTAAATTATGGCAAAAAAAAAACAATGGTGATACCTTATTGATGGAAGAGACTGTGGAGAATTTGGTTTGAGGTTTACGCGTCTAGTTGCATTCAGCGGCTAAGGCTGCTACCATTGTGGATGGGCAAATATGTGTTAAAAACTGTGTCGTTTTCGCTGGCGTGGCTCTCAATTTGAAAACAACGCCATACGCAAAAGCAACATCACACACCGGAATGCGAAATGCACCTACACAGTTTGGCGCGCCTACATTTATGCAATCTTTCTAACAAAAAGTTGCTTTGTTTTGTTTTATGATTTCATTGACTTGTGGCTTAATTTCTAACAAGACTCGCTTTCGATCATTGTGTGTTCTCGCAAAAAAAAGAAAACTTTAAGTTTTCGGTCTCGCGACAAATCACGCTGTCCTTATAGGTACGCAGCTCAGAGGATTTGCGCAATGACCGGTTCGAGAAGACACATGTGCTCGGCCCCACGAACCGGCAAGCGATTCAAACAGAAGTGCCTTATCATGTCCGGTATCGTTGGAAACGGTCGGCTAAACTGTCCGAGAATGAATTGGCCCGTATCGGTGTCGCGCTGTATCCGCATGTGCATGAAGCCTTTGGCGCTCCTGAAATTAAATTCGGAAGAAGAGATTAGCACAAAGTGGTGAGCTAGGGTGTATGATTGCAATACGTACTTCAGTGTGAGAGAATAATCCTGACGGGTTGATTCACTGTTGCGCACCAGAAAACTTCCCTCCGACAGTGGTCGTAGGATTTTTTCCGCATCGATCCGGCTGATGGAACCATGATACCAGCTGAAATAATTGGAGAGAAAAATAGAGACAAAGGTGAGTTTATTTGTGTGTTAAAATAATGTTAAAATTTTAAAGATTTTCAACGATATTTTAATTTAATTTATTGGATTTTTAACTAAAAACTAAACTAAAAAGTATTATAAACTTTCACTATTACAACACAACAAATGTATCTGAAGGTGTTATACTGTGGTGGGACCACCTCAGAATTCTATACTATGAGCTACTTTGGCCTCGTGAGCGGCGTACTAAACCGAACGGCTGTAATGCCATAGTATCGCCTCTTTATCTGAACAATAAATCGTGTATAGTAACTAGATTAGATATAACAGTTTAAACAGTTCATAAAAAGAACATTATTTTGAGCGTTTAGTACTCATTCGGTATTTTTCTTTACCTAGGGCTATAAGTAAAAACAGTGAGAAAAATTAAATAAATTCTAATAATTTGAAATTTTGACTGTTTATGCATAGAATTGGTCACAAAAAATCGCTATTAAACTAACAACGTTAAAGGCTTATACAAATTGTTGTTAAGCGGTATGCTTAAATTCGTCCTTTTGGGACACCTTCGTTGTTTACTTGAAAATGGCAGTTTGTCTGGGGCTTAACTAAGAAGTTAAAAATAATTATTAATAAAATAAAAACTTACCCTTGCCGATCGAGCGGAATGGATGCATCGATAAGGTCCACATTGGGCCGATTTGACCCAAGATTAAGACCGAGATCAAGTGTGCCAAACTTCTTCGGTGGCCGACTGCCACATTCGTTTAAATTAAGCGTTAAGCTTTGCTTGAAGAAACCTGCAATAAGAAACCACAAAACGATTGAAACATTGAATTAAAGTGACAGAGAAAATTTTGTTTGAAATACTCGTTTTATGCGCTAGACACACAATAAACACACGATCAAGTCGCGGACACTAGCATCAGCTTTCCAATTAGAATACAATGCATCGGCGGTATGAAATGTCCTACAACTCATCGTTGATTGCCATCAAAACAGCGGAGACCAGGCGCCACGAAATCGCCATTGTCTCGTTAATGCTTCGGTTAGCATAATCCGTGCAATTGTCTACGGCCCTTTTTGCGCAAAAAGCTGACCCCTTGCTACAGGGCACGGTGGCTCGTTATCGGCCGACGTTTCAATGCCATCCAGCATTTGTCCCAAAGTTCCGCGTTCACTATTATCGGTACTAATGCGTGATTGTTATTGTTTGACATCCAGCACCGGTAACAGTTGGACCCGGGCAGCCTCCTTCCCAACCGTAACGTTCGTGTTCAAATATTCCAACCGTTGTTGTCGTTTGAGGAACAACAACACAAAAATGCTCCCCAACATGGAACGTGCCTGGAATGCACAAAACACTTTTCCAAACATCGGCGTTACGCAGTCTCTAGCCGAGGTTTTGTAACGCTTCCCGAATACCGCCACCAATTACTTTCTAACTGATTAATTCATTATTTATTCCCCACACATATGTGGCCGACGTGGCTCGATGGCATGATTTAAATATCTCACATTGCACCCTCTCGCGAGGGTAAGAGCATCAGGTTCGCGAAAACCAGGGCTGCAACAACATGTCGCCCATTGGATCTCAAACTGGGGTCGCTGGTGGCAATACATTAAACATTAACAATTGCTTGTTTCGTGGAACGGTAATTACTTGTACTTGGTTGGCAATTTGGGCAGCGTGGTCACTCGCTAGCTCACGCGGATTTTTACGATTCATCCGTTGGGATTCATGGTTAGGTTTCTTACTTTAAAACAGTATTCTCCCCACTTTTACGTGCTAGAATATTGGGATCCACCACTGTAGCAAAAACCAAAACCGGCTGCATCTACAATCTACAATGAGGAAGTAGCAATAAATGGAGGAAAATTAGACAAAAAAAACCCACGCATCGAGCTAAATACATCACGTCAGGCACTTCGCTCACCCTTTGCTGAACAATTACCACCCAACACCAATATCCCTGTGGTGCTTATGTTGGAACGTTTGGTGACACAGGGACGATAGCAAACAGCGATAATGTTTACAACATTTTTCACTCACAAACCTGTGTGAGCGCCCGACAGAGGACACAACAGAGTCACCAACCGGTGTGGTGTAAAAACCACAAAACTTGTGCAGTTGCTGTCGTGGAATACTAAATGACCTCGCTGTTTACCGTTTGGAGCTCCTGAAAAACCCAGAAGGGTCAGCTCAAACATGTCTGCAAACAACGTGCTAAACGATTGTTTATCACAAAACGTGGATAGGGAAGCAGTAACAGGGAAGTGTACTTTAACGTGCACTGACTGTACATCCCAGAGATCGGATGAATATCGTCCCAGGCCCACCCCAAAGGTTCCGAAGGGTACGGCGTATTGGTCACTTTCAAAGCAAACTGTCAAATCTTTGTCAACTTCGCGAGAAAAGCGCACAGGGGATCGACAAAACTTTTCCTCCAACTTCATGTGTTGGTGGTACGTTGTATTAATTCCTTTTTTTTTGACCCAACCAGCTTCTATCTAGGCTGTTGCGATTAGGTTTGCCTGCCGGAACACGGATATAGGCGGTTCGATGCATTATTTATAGCATTCCCTTCGGTTTCGACTTCTGTACACAGTGCGTTTTCATTGTGCTTGCGTCCCGTAGTACCATTGTGAATCGCATGACGATGTGGCCCCATGTTTAGGACACAAAAGCTAAACGAAATCTCTCAATTCCAAAGAATGCGTAACGTGTTGTCTACCATTCCCTGCTGTGCGAAAGCCTTAATTAAGTTGTTGCCTTTCTAGTTCTGCTTGCGTCAGGGCTTTTCTATCAGGGCAGGTATCGTAATCGGAATTCATTTCATTGTGCTATTATGGTGCAGTAGAATTCTATTACCGTGCTTGATCAGCAGCATTGCTTAGTTTATGTGCAAAAAACTAAATGCTCTAAAAAGACTTTTTGCGAAAAGTGTAATAAATTTCACATTATTAAAAAAAAGAAAGTAATGCAAAAGTAGAACGTATTGGGTGGCTTGATTGTGGTCGTTGCATTGTTTGAATTTGTCTATTTTCTATTATTTCCTTCTTTACTCAAAATCGTATAGATTCATTTTTTGCATACGAAGGATGGTGTTTCTATGCTGATAATCAATCCTAATGTCCTTATTGACTGAAAGAGGAACACACAAGATTTCTGAGGACTATTTTTCACCAATAAATCCTTCTAACATCTTTATCCGTTTAAGTTTTCTAAAATAGTAATAATTTGTAGTTAATTTGCCTACCTTCAGGCGTTGAAAATAAGTTGTTAAACAATGCGCATGGTTGAGTATACAAAATTCAACGTATATTAGCATTTACCCAAGCAATGGGAATGCCCCTTCATTCTTCTCATTACTGTCTACTTTATTCCTTGTTTTTATAGTTGTTTCATATTCAAGTTTGATTTAAGAACGATTAATAAAACATATTTTACTTTTTTTATAACCTAAAAATTGTTCATACAAAAATGTTATCAGAAAACTAATCTTCTACAAAAAAAAAATCAACTAAATTCTTCTATTGGAAATACACCAGCCAAAATTGTTTACATGCAAATTAACCAGTATTTCCTCCCCATTAAATATTCCACCACGTTTTTAATCCGCTAGCATGTTCTTTATCTGCTAATGGAGCCCTTTGCCGCGGTTTCTCTCCCTATCATCCGATCATAGGCGGCAGGTGTGTCCTTCTGCACCATAAATCAATTACCGTTCTACTGCGGTGTATGCTATAGCTCTTCCCGTCTCGAACCGAATCCTTTACAAATGCGATTCTTCCCGAAACGAACGTGACGAATGTTGCAAGTAAACATACATCATCCATTTATCTAACTGCAATGAAATGGTCATTACAAAGATTCGACAGGCCCCCTTCCCACACGCAACGAAGCCGTTGTGTAATGTCCATCGTTTTCCATAGCTCAACCAACAACGACACGTACGCAATCCCAAGTGTTACAAGATGAAATCGATGTTACCCGATATCCCTCGACTGGAAATTAATTATTAAAATGAATGTACACGATGGGTACGGCTCATGGCAACATGTGCGTGTGTGTGTGATCACCGGCGTGGGGTGATTGAAACATCACTAACCTAACCGCAATCGGAGAGCAAATGGATGGGTTGCTTACCTCCAGCGAGTGCCAGCTTGCTATCGGAGTCTCGCATCGACAGACTGGATGACGCTTGTGACAGGCCGCTCGATTCGGTGCTCGTCTGCAGCAACATACCGCCCGATGTAGACGCAGTGCCTGGGAATGGGTGCTGCAACTGATGCTGCAGCAGCTGCTGATGTTGCTGATTTTGCGACATTCGCAAACGACGCCTCAGCTTCGGCATATCGAAGGGTAGTTCACCCACGTCCACCGACGTGACACTGCCAGATGTGCATGGTTCCTGGGGACGAAGCGGACAAACGCACGAAATGCATCAAATTTCGTATCGTACGATGAATACTCGGTTCAAAGTTGAGCGAATGCTTTTCGCCCACTTACCTGCTGCAAGTGTGCCCTTCTTCGTCGTAACTTTGGCATGTCGAAAGGAAGATCGTTTAGGTCCTGTGGAAGTCCAGCCTGTCCTTTGTTATGGTCACCTTGCTTTTCCTGCCCGCTTAGCGATGCACGCTGAATGCCCATGTTCAAAAAGTTCGTTCGAGACTTTAGGTCCTCGCGTGAGTGCAGTGATATTCCACTGTCGGAGCCTTGTATTTCCGGACCTGGAAGAAATGGAAAAGTTGAAGACATGGAAACTTTTTCCTCGCAAAAGAAAAACCCCATACCCATCTTACACACTTACCCGTTATTAACAGCAAAGCCTTATTCGGTGCAGAACGTCTCTTTGTGACGCTCGTTTTCACAGCCTCCGTACCTACGGCACATCCACCAGCGTTCTCATCACTCTCCTTCTTGCTTACTGAGGTCAAGGTACCTCCAGCAGTAGTAGTGCTCACTACGTTCACGCCCGTCCCGTCCACCGGTGACTGTTTCTGCGAGTTGTTGTTCCGATTGTTAATGTCGGACGTCTCCGATCCCGGCTCTTGGGACGATTTGTCCGATATTGGACTTAGTATGTTTAGCTTGTTGTGCACGGCTACCGGTACACGCAGCGGGAACGCCAACGAAGGTCCCGAATCGGAACTGTGCGAGCTAAGTGATGACGAATGGCGCGAATCCGAACTAGACGTACTTCGGTTACCTTCGCTGGTGCTGGATTTTAAAGACTCCATGCTACCACCACTACTAGACGTGGCCATACTTTCCGTGGAAGAAAAATTACGCCCACGTTGCTGATGTGCCGACTGCTTACCGTGATGATGGTGCGACGTTCGGTGTCCTCGCTTCAGTTCGAGCACCCGTTCGGGCTCCAGGCACAGCGTTGATCGGGGCCGTTCGCCCACCTTACTGCCATGGCTGAATGGGGCACCATCGTTGATGCTACCGTCGCAACTACCCGTCGGAACGTCATTGTTGCGCACGTTCTGTATGTCCAACCGGAGATCCTTGAGCCGTGGATGCTGGGCAACCGCGTTCGAGGAGGGAAGATTCGGTGCGCTTTTGATGCTGTTGATGAAGAACCGATCATGCTTGCCGGGGAACTTCATGGGAAGGGGCGCAGTTGACGGCGGTGATGGGGTGTATCCCCGCAGGGGAAGCTGTGAGGAAGACGATGAGTTTGCGTTTGCGATATTGTCCATTTGTTTGTCGATCTGTAGCTTCTCCTGCAGGTCCTGTGCTAGCAGCTGGTCCGCCTTGCCGACCTCATCCGTACCTTCAATATCCGGCCCACCGATCGGTACAGGCTGGCCGGTGGAAGGCGTTTTACTCGTGGCAGCTTTGCTCCGTTTCGATTCTAATCGCTTGCTGCGATTCTGGCCCGAAACCATATTGCTGGCACTACTGCTGTTGCTCTTGGTCAGCTGCAACAGCACACTCTGATTGGTGATACGATCGACCTCATCCAGATCATCGTCCGAACGGGTGATCTTCGAATCGAACGCCGTCTCGTAAATCTGGCGCGTGCGCACATTCGCCATCTCGTCCGGTACGGCGGCACTCGGGACTAGGGCTGCAGGGTCGCTCAGGGCACAGTCAGCGCAATCTTCTGCGCCCGGTTGGTGCACGTAGAAAATACTTCGCGGACGGAAGAGTTCATCGTTATCATCGCCGAAGGCAGGCGTCGCACAGGCACAGACTGCCGCTGGTCCTAGCAAACGGTGCGGTGGCATCGAACTAGCATCGACCAGTGGACCAAGGTTACAGCTTGCACGTGTAATGGCTAATGCTTGCGCATGCCAGGCCCGACGCTTGCAACATTCGGAACAGTCCGAATCGTCCGAGGTAGTCGTGGACGGTGAGTCGCACCGGATAATACGCACACCTTCCTCTGTGATGGAGTAACGCTTCGGTAGGCAAACTTCCTTCTCCGCTCCCGGTGTGTCTAAGCTGCTACTCTTCTTATACCGCACACCCACTTCACGCCCTGGACGTACACTCCCACCGTCACCGGGTGTTTGCGATGTAGTGGGCTTCGGTGTAGCTTCTTCCCGACCTACACCTTCCTGAGTGACTTCACGATCAGTTGCTTCCTTTTCTCGTTGCTTATTCTTTAGTAAATCTGAATAGTAGTACGGTGATGGATTCCGTTTGGCCGTATCGGGCCCAGTCGTCTTAACTGGACTCTGCCGAATTGGAAGCGGTTGCACCAAATCGTCCGAGATGCTATCCGGTGAGTTAAGCTCCGGTATCTTACTTAGCTCGTCCTCTTCTTCGTCGTTGTCTTCCTCCTCGGAAGATACCGGTGCAGATGATCCTGGAATTTTGGAAATTTACCAAGAAGAATGCTTTGAGACATATCGTTCATTATAAATCGTTACACAACAACAACAAACAGCTACTTACCGGAACTAAAGTTTTGATTTATATACTTCACCTCCGAACAGCTGTCCGGACGTCGGGTACGGCTCCGTGCACGGTGTCTTCCGGTGGCTTTGTAGCTACGACGTGTATCGAAGATCTCTTCCAATGTCTTGATGGCGACAGTATTTGCGGCTGCAGTTGCCGCTGCATCCGGTACTACCGTTTGTGGTTGACACAGCGATGGACCGGAAGCGGATGGCACTAAAGGTAGCGATGGACGACCAATGGTACCAGCTACCGGAATGCCGGATGTTATTGTTGCGCTTGTGGGTAGATTATTGTTGGCGATGGTCGGAACCGCTGACAAGGGTTGTTGCAGTATTAATGGTTCTAGAAATGAAACCTAAATAAATCGTTGCGGAAAATAGAACGTTAAGCAAGAAAAGTGTTAGTATTTTTATAGCATTTTATAGCAACTTTTGTTTATATTTTCTTCGCGCAAAAAAAACAATTCTAAAGATATTCCTAAAGTACTCGGCAGTTAAACTAGTAAAAAAACGCTGTACATCCCCAAAGGTAAGATACGTAGGCACCTTTCCGCTGTATTGAATCCCAGCTTACCCAACCATAAACATTTCAAAAATCGATTATCTCCTAACCCCTCGAATGGGACACATACTATAGGTCTCCCCAGGGGAACCGTTTAGAGGTTCGTGGAATATCTCTCGCTCATAATCCTACCCATCCTCTGTCGATACCGAACCTCAAATGTGAGATGCGAGAAAGGAGCGGATAGACGTACGTACACGGATGCGGTACACAACACCCGGAGGCTCGTAACCGTATAGATGTCCCGTACCGTGTCGTGGTCCCACATGTGTGAATTGATGAATCCGTTGGGGGCTTCATTCACGCAAACGTTGAACCGTTGCTCCGTGTAATGCCAATAGTGCAAATCCTTCGCCCAATGTTTTGCCAAACGTAAGGTGACAACCAATGGAATTGTGCATGCACCTTCTGTTAAAGTCCCAACACCAAACAGAAGTGAATTCTGGGAGTGTATTTTTTATACTTTCCACTCGACTTGAAAGCACGCCAAGCGTACATGAAGGTGACATCTTGATCCCCTGGGGGTAGGGGAGCAGCAAGCGCCCCAAACAAGGCTGGGGGTGGGGCATAATTTATGACAATTTTAATTTATGGTGTAAACACAAAACATGCAATCCGCCAAACACACCAGGCGCGAATCTCATAGTCGTCACCCAAGGTAAGGGCACTTGCGAGCCATACGATTTCCATTGCGTGTTAGCGTGCACCACGTGGTTGACGGGTATTTTGCCAAAAGCTTGCAATTTTTAAACTCCTCACCACCGCCAAGTGTGTTGGCAGATCTGCCCTTGTTACGGCTGTGTCACACGATCAGAGTTGTGCGTGCGCAACGGGAAATTGAATAAATTTCTTCACGTTACATCAGGTTAATTCGATTAGGTTCATGAATATTTAGATACCGATCACAACCGGTATGCAGACGCGGCGCGAGGGGGCTACAATATTTTTCAGGACCAAAAGTTTTCCGATATTATCACTCGATCAGGGTTAGAGTTCGCGAAAAGTGATGCCATAGTAAACGCAAAGAAAAAACTGGTCACTATGGTGAGCCTGTAGCTCAAATCCGCACACTGTCACTAACACAATTTACATAAATTTAAATTGAAACTCTGGTATAAAGTTAATCCTCTACCGATGTGGTCTGCCCCTATTTACGACACCAAAATAGACCATTAAGGTGTGTATTATTGAGCGCGTTAAAAATTTCCCAGGTCAGAAGAGAGAGAGAGAGAGAGAGAGAGAGAGAGAGAGAGAGAGAAAGAGAGAGAGAGTACAACGCATATGGGAGGAATTATTTAATCTTTTATTTAATTAAATTTCCCCCAAAATTCAGTGTAGACGGAAATTCTTTAAACCCCGAGTGTCGGAAAAGTGTCGGATGATATCGGTGTGGGTAAAAAGATGCGGTACAAAAGACTCATTCAAATTAGCTTCCCACGTTCCAATGGTCCGAGGAATGCAAAACCTCGCAGTTCTCATTATGAAATATTTATCGAACATTATTTCGCATGACTTTCCCGTCCCGTGGGCGGACAGTTTCGAAGGCGCATCCTATTTAATATTCAGCGTCGGTATAACAACAAAGCAAACGGAAGGGAGGATAAAAAAATGTATATACTCTACATCTCGATAAGGGCATCTCGCTAGGGGACAAATTTGGACAAGAGAGAAGAAAAAAATATCCCCCAACGGACGTCTAGTGGCAATCGAGGGAAGAGAGACATCGGTTTCATTTGAAAATCTCCCTTCTATTGTAACTATCTAGATATTCTTTTTTGGGGATTGGATTGTCGGCGGGACATGGGCCCAATCGTGTGTAAAATATTTAAAACCCAATATTGAACGATTATAAATTTTTGCGCTAACAAAATACCGTCCAAATACCGAACATTCACTCCGCTGCCGAAAAGCCTGGTTCATGAAAATGTCCGCTGAACACGTTGGTAGTGCTTCTAGAAGGGAAAATTTCGAAATCGACTTTCAGTCCCATTTAGCAAATAGCAACAATGTGCACATCCCGGCAGTGCCTCAGCTCCGGATTCGGATTCGATGCTACGATATCAGACGAAACCAATAACAATGCAAAAAGAGAAATAACTTCGCTACCGAACTCTTACCATTACCAGGACCCTCCAACCAACTGAACGTGGCTTCTTGATAGCAACACAAGCAAAAGCAAAAAAAAAAACTTGTAACATTCCAAACGAGAAATACCTTTTGTTGTTGCTTCCGGCCGATTCGATTTGGAATCGGAATGGTGCGTTCGCAATAGGAGACTGAACCGTCATTAGCGACTTCTATTGCGCGGAAGCCACTGGAAGGTTGTTTTCACGCGCTCCGATCCACACCCACATCTAGCAGTTGTGAAATCACTCCAGGCACAGGCACTCTATCGTTGATGGTCGGTTGCCTAGGCTTTCCAATTCAAAGCCTAGTTGAGGGAGTGAGAGTTCAGCTCCAGTACCGGATATCATCCAATACCTGGTCTGTATGCTGACTCTTCCGACAACAATTTTTCTCGCCCATTTTCACAAACAACGGGCATCGAGGTGAACGCACACATTTTCTTCGATGGGTAAAAGTTGGATAGCACATATTACCAGTCGGAGTGCAAAAAACACAGAAGATTGCACATGGTTATGCTACCTTGCCATGTTTGGTTATTTCTAGCAACAACAACAGCAAAAAATCACTTCACTGCACCGAAACCTTTTGGACAAGACACTCCAAGGTCTCTCTGCAACTTCTGGTTGCTATATTTAACTCGAAATAAAAAAACTCATGCACAGTGGCATAAACTGCGAAAGAACATAACATTGTGAAGTCCGATGATGCATAACGATGAGTGCCAAGTGCAGGTTGATAAGGGCATTTTAGACACTTTGCCACTTACCTGCATGTGTTGTCTTTGAAATTTATCGATTTTGCTAAACGCTAAACACACATTTGCGTCATAAGAAAATTGCTTAAACTTTTGTTTTGTATAAGCTGCATTACGAATTTTGTCTTGATTGTTTTCGAAAATGGCTTTGAAATACTAATATTTTGTACAGCAATACAGATTATCCGTAATATGTTGTGTATTATCTTATAGGTATAGAATAACTTAATCTTATTGTAAAGTATGCTCCTTTTAAACCAATTATATATTTCTAAGTACTGCTGCAGGTTTACCTCTTAAGATTTAGTAAACGCCTAAAGATATGCTAATTCTATACAGCAGAGTTTAATGAACTCAACATATTTTTCACATGTACAAAAAACACTATTTATCTATTCTATTTCAACTTTCGTAGAAGATGATGAAGCAACAACTCCACTTCTTTCATCTCTTCACAGATTTCATGGCTTCATATGACAGAATAGCCAGGGTAAAACTGTAAGACGCATTGAGATCTTTCCCAATGAAAATCCCGTCCAAGCTGACCAGATACGAAACCAGACTAAGAACCATTTTGCTCTCACCAAGGCTATGCTCCAAAGATATGGGATAGCTTGCCTATTCTTCTAGCTGTAGAGAGGCCCATCCGCGATTCAGCGATTCGGGGAATCTTCTTTGAATCAATCCAGATCTTGGCATACGTGGATGACATAGACATCGACGCATACATTGGTTTACAGCTCTCCTATGCGGCGGACGATTATCAAAGGATCAAGCAAACGGCAGAAAATCTTAGAATAAAGATTAACGAGGCAAAAACCCAATTGATGGTTGCAACACCAACGCCCCTAGTAACAAATCCTACCTAAAGCAGGGGCGACGTACAGATAGGTAACTGCACTTTTGAAGTCGTCCAAAATTTCACAAATATTGGATGAATTGTCATCACCGACAACAACCTTGATGTTGAGATACGCGCTAAGACTGAAAACCGGCTTCTTTCAGTATTTTGAGGAAGCTTGAGCTCCACTCAAAACACCCGTCACGACGATCGAAGGCTTTTGGGCCCTGTATCGGTGGAAGTACAATGAAGGAGATGAGATATATGAGAGATGAGACTATGAGATGTACGAAGAAGTCACTATCCTACAGCGAATTACAATCGTCAGAATCCGGAAGGCTGGTCATGTCATTCAAATGGCACCTGACGACCTAACCAGTAAAGTTCTTTTAGGTCGTCTACATGGAGATAGTAGGCCTGATAGGCCCAAACTGAGATGCAGTAAGGGTGTTAATTAGCAGACGACTGCCCACGGGTTCCATCACATCTTGTGGACTTATTAATCCGTTTTGTTGAAGATCAATTCTCGACCTTCAGTGCATTAGCCCAACGCTAAAGCACGAAACCATGGAAATCCTAAACATTATCAATATCCTGGACATTCGGTGTAGTTAAAAAAAGGCGCAGTAAATCTAAACTACATTTAATTAGAATGTGTCCCAAAAAGTCTAAGTTTGTAAGTTTTATGCGTGTGAGATACAAAACAAAATTAAACCCACAAACCACAATCCACTGCCGTAAAACCGTTGAAATCAATAGCTTTATTTAATTTTTGCATCATTTAAAAAAAACTCTCATCACCAAACCCTGTAAAACCGCGAAGCATGTTAATCCTACAAGCTTATCAAAGCTTATACTTTGAACCTTTCATCGACCCGTGGCAAAAATTCAACCATTAACATTGTATCATTGGCATCTAACGAATACAATGAATATTGATTTTTACGATTATTGGTCGGATTTTGGCTGGCCACCTTCGAATTTTTTTTTTTTTTTGCATCAACATACACCGACCGGCACAACATTATCAACAACGAACTCTAATGAGTTTCGGTTTTGAGTGGGGAAAAAACTTTTCCTATCGCTAATTTCGAGATTGTGCCTGCGTCTGTAATAGAGTGCTGCACGGGTAGAATGGAGTCTGTCGGAAGCGATTAACACGGTCCAAGCTCATCGTTGTCACGGTGCGTCGTACACACCGTCGTACACATTTACCAGGTGATACAGGGCTTAATCTAGCTGACATCCAATTAACAGCTTTAATTTCTTCTCGCGCGCTGTGGATTGAAGTAAAGCCGCGAAGAAAACCACCGGTTTAATCGGGTTGGATAGGAAAAGTTGTGCTCATACTTTAACGTGTCCTTATTGCTTGTTCAAGTTGAAAACATTCCAAGCGACTCGAGTGATTACGTCGTTCCGACGCTGGAGAGCTCGTAGTGTCGAGTGAAATATTTGTACGAGCGCATTTGGTGTTGTGAATTATCAGTGCCAACCTTTACAAAGTAGTTTATAGAATAGTAAAAAAAATACATTTTATGCTCAGTTTTAATGGAAACAGTTATAATAAAGCTTTCCTTTTACAGACATCTTTTTGTAACTACCGTTCACATGCATTTGGAAACACTGCTTTTGAATAATTCATCAATTCCATACTGTACTATCGTACTGTTGCTCTACACAATCGACATTCCAACACTTCTAGACCCATCGTCTCATAATTTATTTACAATCACCTTCCATTGCGTATTTGCGCACAATTCTGCCACCAATGTGCCCTGCCCACAAAAGGCTCCACCACTCGAATAAGTGTATCGACTCGACCCCAACCAATGGTCGAATCTGGACAGAAACATGTACCAAAACACCACACAACCAACAACGGATACACACGAACGCTCCAAACTCCAATAGCCTTCAGGTGTACGAACGTCGGTCGGTCTCCAACGTTGGTCTGTTCATCGCACAACAACGACGCAACGCACAACAATAACACCGCCACTGCATCCGACTGGGAAAGTAATTTATTTGCGTTTTAATTAAATTCTAATTCAATTAAATTATGGTAGTTCAATTTTTTGTCCATTTAAAAAGTAATTATTTGCACCACGGGCGATTTCGGAGGCCGCCGTACCGTCGTGTGGATGCACGGGATCGCACTGCAAGAAGCAGCAATCAGCAAGCTAAAGACTTCTTCAAAGTGCGGCGAACGATAAAATGTGGAGTGTTTATGATTAAACGGTATCTTCTACAAGTGGTTGAGGCAATTGGGACACGCAAAAAATAAAACTTGTTTAACCAACCAAGCGATGATTACATTTTTAACAAGCAGCTGGTAGAAACACGACACCATTCATGAGTTGTATCTATGAATTAGTGATCATTTTGCGCTACGTTTACCATAATTTTGCTGTGCTGCCTTATAAAAAGTTTTGTAAAAAGCAAGGGTAAAAACACTACTTTAATGTAAACTTAAAGAATGTGTTCTCAATTAATTTTGATTCTTTGATGACCAAACGAACTAATTAATAATAACTATTAAGTGTAATACTTCTGTGTGGCTTGGTTTCTAAGCGCCTAAAAGTATAGTATGCAGTCGTTATTTTTTCTCGTTGTGTTATTTACAAGCGATTTTTACTTCGTATTGCATACCTTTAGGCGCTGCCATCACATTATATTTACTTCTTTAAAGTTTAAAACTTTCGGTTCTAATAATAAAAAAAATAAAATTCTTAACAGTTTCACACTAACTACTTACGTGATCTGATTGTGGGCTTGGAGAGGCCCAATTGGTTGGTATATGCTGTACGAGGCAGGGATCAAAACTGGACGGTCGTTTCTTTACAAAGTCAATCGGTAAGCTGTAGTCATCACAGACAGATATCTGAAACAGAGGAAAACACAGAGCGCAATACATGATTAAAATGCTTACAATACAGTGTTGCGGTTATACTAGCAAACTTAAAATAGTGCAATGGTTTATTGGCTTTTCTTCTCGGGGCGCACAAAACCCTCCTCTGCTCTTTTGCTCTCCAGCAACATAAATAATC